>NW_022631012.1:1756597-1999250 GCF_010015895.1 Lontra canadensis | reverse complement strand
TTATTTATATTCATTTTTGATAGACATCTAGACTCTTTCCATAGTTTGGCTATTGTGGACATCGCTGCTATAAACAGTGGGGCATGTGATCCTTCAAATTACTATTTTTGTATCCTTTGGATAAATACCTAGTAGAGCAATTGCTGAGTTATACGGTAGTTTTATTTTTAACCTTTTGAGGAACCTCCATATTGTTTTCCAGAGTGGATGTACCAGTTTGCATTCCCACCAACAATGTGAATTGTGCCCCTTTCTCTATATCCTTGTCAACATCTTTTTCCTGGGTTGTTAATTTTAGCCATTCTGAAGAGTGTGAAGTGGTATCTCATTATGGTGGTATCTCATTATTTTTCAGTTTTGGCAGTATATATGTTTCTAGGAGTTTTGTCCATTTCTTTCAGATTGTCCAATTTGGTGGCATACAATTTTTCCTTATACTCTCTTAGGATTGTTTATATTTCTGTGGTGTTGGTTCTAATCTCTCTCCTTTCATTTGTGATTTTATTTCTTTGGGTCCTTTCTCTTTTCTTTTTGGTAACTCTGGCTAGGGATTTATTAATTTTATTAATTCTTTTGAAGAACCAGCTCCTACTTTTGTTGATCTCTTCTACTGTTTTTTAAATTTCTATATCATTTATTTCTACTCTAATAATTATTATTCCTTTCTGGCTTTAGGCTTTATTTGCTATTATTCTTCCAGTTCCTTTAGGTGTAAGGTGTATTTGAGACTTTTCTTGCTTTTTGAGGAAGGCCTGTATTGCTATACACTTCCCTCTTGCCATTGGTGCATCCCAAAGGTTTTTGTCTGCCATGTTTTCATTTTCATTTGATTACATCGATTATTTATTTGTTCTTTAATTTCCTAGTTAACCCATTCATTCTTTAGTAGGATGTTCTCCAATTTTTTTTTTATGTTTGACTTCAATTTTTATAGCATTGTGGTCAGAACATATGCATGGTATGATCTTGATCTTTTTGTAACAGATGAGGTCTGATTTGTGACGTAGTATTTTGATCTATTCTGGAGAAGGTTCCATGTGTACTCGAAAAGAATGTGTATTCTGCTGCTGTAGGATGAAATGATCTTACTATATTTGTTAAGTCCATCTGGTCCAGTGTTTCATTCAAAGCTATTGTTTCTTTGTTGATCTTCTCTTTAGGTGATCTGTCCATTGCTGTGAGTGGGGTATTATAGTCCCCTACTGTTGTTGTATTATTATCAATGAGTTCCTTTAAGTTTGTTATTGATTTATGCCTCCTAAGTTGGAGGCATACATATTTATAATTATTAGATTTTCTTGTTGAATATACCCCTTTATTATGATACAATGCCCTTATTCATTTCTTATTATAGTCTTGGGTTTAAAATCTAGTTTGTCTGATATAAGTATGGCTTCTCCGACTTTCTTTTGATATCCATTAGCATGAAAGATGGTTTTCTACTCTTTCATTTTCAATCTGGAGGTGTCTTTGGGTCTAAAATGAATCTCTTGCAAGCAGCATATCAATGGGCCTTTTTTTTTAATCCATTTTGATACCCTATATGTTTTGATTAGAGCATTGAGTCCATTTACTTTTAGAGTAATTATTGATAGATATGCATTTAGTGCCATTGTTACATGTAAAGTCGCTGTTCCTATATATTGTCTCTGTTCCTTTCTAGTCTTTGTTGCTTTTGGTCTCTCCTGCTCAAAAGAGTCCCTTTTCATATTTCTTACAGAGCTTGTGTAGTGTTCACAAACTCCTTTAGTTTTTGCTTGTCTTGGAAACTTTTTCTCTCCTATTCTGACTGACAGCCTTGATGGATAAAACATTCTTGGCTGCCTAATTTTACCAGTTAGCATGTTGAGTATATAATGCCACTATTTTCTGGCCAGCCAAGTTTCTGTGGATAGATCAGCTCAGTAAACTTTTGTGTCTACCCTTGTGGGTTAAGGATCTTTTTTACCTAGCTGCTTTCAAAATTCTCTTTTAATTTGTGTGCTTTGCAAATTTCACTATGATATGTCTAGGTATTGGCTTGTTTTTAGTGATTTTGAGGGGAGTTCTCTGTGCCTCTTGGACCTGAATGCCTGTTTCCTTCCCTAGATTAAGGAAGTTCTCAGTTATAATCTGTTCAAATCAACCTTCTGCCCCCCCCCTTTCCCACTCTTCTTCTGGATTCCTATGATATGGATATTATTGAGCTTCATGGAATTGCTCAGTTTCCTAGGTCTACCTTCATGATCTAATAGTTTTCTTTCCTTCTTCTTTTCAGTTTCTTTATTTTCCACTATTTAATCTTCTATATCACCTATTTACTCTTCTGTTTCATCCATCCTCATTGTGATTGCATACATTTTTTCATCTCAGTTATAGCATTTTAAATTTTGTTTGGTTTTGGCCTGACTAGTTTTTAGGTCTTTTATCTCTGAAGAAGGGTTTCTCTGGTGTATACTATGCTTCCTTCAAGTCCAGCTGGTATTCTTATGACTGTTGTTCTAAATTCTTATTCAGACATATTGCTTATATCTGTTTTGAGAAAATCCCTGGCTGTGATTTCTTCTTAATCTTTCTTTTGGGGAGAATTGCTCCATCTTGTCATTTCATATGTTTCCTGTTCCCAAGAGTAATGCTATATTAAGAAGGGGTCATACACTCTCCACAGCCTGGTGCTTCAAGTAGTGTTTCTGGTGTATGCTGTGTGCACTCTGCTGTTGCATTTGGATGTTCTTTCCTAGAGATCAGTCCTATTCAGAGTTCCTCCTTGTTTGCAATGGAAGTGTTTGGGCATTTGAATAGGTATTCTTTGATTTATGTGTTAAAATAAAACTGGTAAAGAAAACAAAACAAAAACAAACAACAAACAAAAAACTTGATCCACAGAAAAAGAGAAAAAGGAACAAAAAACCCAAACATGCAGATAAACAAAAAACTATAAAGCCTGATTCCAAAGAGAAAAACAAAAGAAGAGGAAAGAAAGAAAAAGAAAGAAAGAGAGAAAGAAGGAAAGAAGGAAGGAAGGAATGGAGGAAGGAAGGAAAAAGCCTTTACCTATTTCCACTAGAACTAAAGCTGGTGGTTTGGAGCACTCTATGATCAGTAGACTTGGTGCATACAGAGTGCCTGTGTCAGTCTTCTGCAGGAGAGGTCCACTGCTCTGGCTCATAGACCTGTCCTAGTAATCATGCACTTACAGGGCACAAGCAGGTGGTGTTTGGTGTATGTGGCTTCCACCTCCTTGGGGGTGCTGTTTATCTCACTGAAGTTTAACTGTGTTGGTGATAGGGGAGAAAATGGTACCACTGCACTCTCTCCTTCCTGGACAGGGGCTTTCAGGGTTGTTGCTGTTCAGGATCCACTCCCCTCCTTTGGGGGAGAGCCTTGCCATACTGTTCCTGATGCTATTTTGTCCCTGAAGGAAAAAAAAAAAAAAACAGTTGTACGCCTGTGCAGGTGCCTGCAGTCTATGATGAAGCACAGCAAAAAAGCAGCAACCAGGATTATCTGCACTCTGCATGTGCCTCTGTACCCTTCCGATAAATGACGGCTCACTGGCACCTACAGGGTCTGTTTTTGGAGAGGACTCTTTTCCAAATGTACTCCAGGAGGGAGAACATTCTCTCCCAGTGTGACCCAGGGGACTGCTACACCATGCTGTCCACTCCAGGTCTGAACCCTTCTAATTCCCTAGAGCACATGCCATGGCTCATCTCTGGCAAAAGTCACGCACCTCCAAAACCTCAGAATTTGAGCTCTACATGCTACTTGTGACACTCAGTTCCTCTCAACTCCACAGTCGGTGGTTTTAGGGAGGTGTTTTTCTTGCCTGAGCCTAACATGCTATTCTCTCTCCTCATCTCTTTTTCTTTCCTTTTCTCTCTTCACAAAAAGGGCTCCCTTCCCACCATGGCACCATGAATTTTCTGTCTCCCAATTCATGTTTACATGCCTCATACTTGCCACATTCTCTCCCTCTGAGAGTGCATATCATTCTTCCAATCCTCAGATTGATTTACTAGGTGTTCCAAATGATTTGACCTCAATCTAGCTGTGTCCAAGGGACCAAGCAATCCCAGGGTCCCCCTACTACTCCACCATATTAACTCCTTTCTGCTTTATTTCTTAAATTTTCCTTTAAAAATTCCATTTAATTGTAGTTTAATTTTATAGATATCCACAAGTTTATCAGGAATTCTTTATAAATAAATTTTTTATCGATCCATCTACGAGAATATTCCAGACATGTGTTATTCAAGGGAACATATTATTCATGGGAAAATTTTGTTTTGACACCATGTTACAGTGTATACTCATTTGATATATCTGCATATTCCTTAAAACATTAAATATAATTGGAATTTATATTAATATATTTGAATTTCAAATGCACTTAGAAGAGCTTGCCTTTTAGGGCAACATTACTATAAATTCCTTTGGAGAGTCAAGATTTATTTTATCTTTGTTAAGATTTTATAAATGACTTTCCTTAGAGTGAAAAATCAGCACATATTTATTCTAAAATTGAAGTAAAGTTCAGAATTAAATCTAATATCTTGTTAAATCAGAGTTAAAGCTGTAAGATAATTTATAATGAGAAATTACTTATGATAATTTCTCCTGAATAAGAACTAAGATTGATAATCAATATAATCTGTATTTTGAAATTTAAACATTTTTTTTTCCAGGAATATAAAATCTAAGGTAGAGGCTATATTAGTTGAGTGAAAGTTTTAAAGCAAATAATCTATAAATGAAGATTGATATCTTTTGAAATTTGAAGGTTCCATCAAGAGTAAAAACTTGAAAGGTATAAGAGCTCTTTACAAAATGATCGAGTCAAGGCTGTGACTGTGGAGAGCACCCAGGTTCTTTTCAAGGCATCAATTTTAGGTCTTTTGGAGATGATGGTGATATACGCACAGGATTTCACTATTTTCCTTCCTCTTATCACATTGATTGAATGATAAAATGACAATGAATAAGCATGGAGGAAAACCCATATCATTATGGAGTAATATACCATAGACTTCTACTCTATGTAAGAAATATAGACTATTTAAAATGAAAATAATGAGGGTCACTTACTAATAACTTTAATGAGAAAGCTATGGAAAAAGTCAGTAAGCTAAAAGAAAGAGTACTTGTCAGCTGGATATTTAAGAATGTGGAGTACGGGATAGGACCTGAAGGTAAAGATGAACTATGGCTGAAACAAGAGCCACTCACTTAGAGTTACATTTCACCATTATGTATTCACAACACCCTAATTGTACTCACCAGTGATTGCTGAGGCAATGTATAACATTTTCTAAAAAAAAATTGAGAGAGAAAGTAACTATACTTTTAGTATTCTAAAAAAGCTTCTCAAAAGTATTCCAGAACATAATATGAATTTTACCTCTGGAGAAGTTTAGGTGTAGAAGAACAGGTACTGAATGTTAAGCCATTCAAACATTAATTTTAATACCCTGTACTTTCAATTAATATAGCAATTAAAGAAGTGAAAACATAGTAAATGTTTATTAAGGAGAAAGCTTATTACTGTTTATTGAAAATAAAAGAATAAAAATACAGTAAAAATCTGAACACTCAATAAAAGTGCGTGTCTACCAACACTTTTAAACATTTTTTTTTGTATTTTCTATAAAATATATATATCTCACTTAATCATCACAACAACTCTATTTATTATTATTATTATTTCCATTTTAAAAATCAAGGAAGATATCTTCAAGAAACCCACTTTAAATACAAAGGCACTTTATGGATCTTGGAAGTCAGCCCTTTGTCTGTAGTGTCATTTGTGAATATCTTCTCCCATTCTGTGGGTCTCCTCTTTGTTTTGTTGACTGTTTCCTTTGCTGTGCAGAAGCTTTTGATCCTGATGAAGTCCCAAAAGTTTACTTTTGCTTTTGTTTCCTTTACTTTTGGAGACATGTCTTGAAAGAAGTTGCTGTGGCCGATGTCAAAGAGGTTACTGCCTATGTTCTCCTCCAGGATTTTGATAGATTCCTGTCTCGTGTTGAGGTCTTTTATCCATTTCGAGTTTATCTTTGTGTATGGAGTAAGAGAATGGCCAAGCTTCATTCTTCTATACATAGCTGTCCATTTTTCCCAGCACCGTTTACTGAAGAGATTGTCTTTTTCCACTGGATATTTTTTCCTGCTTTGTTGTAGATTAGTTGACCATAGAGTTGTGGGTCTATATCTGGGCTCTCTACTCTGTTCCACTGGTCTATGTGTCTGTTTTTGTGCTAGTACCATGCTGTCTTGATGATCACAATTTTGTAGTAAAGCTTGAAATCAGGCAACATGATGCCCCAGTTTTGTTTTTCTTTTTCAACATTTCCTTAGCAATCCAAGATGTGTAAAGAACTCCTCAAACTCAACACACACAAAACAGATAATCACGTCAAAAAATGGGCAGAAGACATGAACAGACACTTTTCCAAAGAAGACATACAAATGGCTAACGGACACATGAAAAAATGTCCATCATTAGCCATCAGGGATATTCAAATCAAAACCACATTGAGATACTACCTTACACTTAGAACGGCCAAAATTAACAAGACAGTAAACAACATGTGTTGGTGAGGATGTGGAGAAAGGGAAATCCTCTTACACTGTTGGTAGGAATGTAAGTTGGTGCAGCCACTTTGGAAAACAGTGTGGATATTCCTTAAGAAATTAAAAATAGAGCTACCCTAGGACCCTACAATTGCACTACTGGGTATTTACCCCAATGATACTGATGTACTGAAAAGAAGGGCCATCTGTACTCAAATGTTCATAGCAGCAATGGCCACAGTCACCAAACTGTGGAAAGAGCCAAGATGCCCTTCAATAGATGAACGGATAAAGAAGATATGGTCCATATATACAATGGAGTATTATGCCTCCATCAGAAAGGATGGATACCCAACTTTTGTATCAACATGGACGGAACTGGAGGAGATTATGCTGAGAGAAATAAGTCAAGCAGAGAGAGTCAATTATCTTATGGTTTCACTTACTTCTGGAGCATAAGGAATAACACAGAGGACATTGGGAGAAGGAGAGGAGAAGTTAGTTAATGTCAAATTAATGTTGAGGAGTTATAAGTTAGTTGAATTAAGTGAAATTGGAGGGGGGAAACAAACCATGAGAGACTGTGGAAACTGAGAAACAAACTAAGGGTTTTGGAGTGGAGGGGGGAGGGGGGAGGGGAGTTGGGTGAGCCTGGTGGTGGGTATTAAGGAGAGCACATATTGCATGGAGCACTGGGTGTAGTGTATAAACAATGTATCTTGGAATGCTGAAAAAAAATTTAAAGGCACATATAAACTAAAAATAAATAGATTGATAAAAAATATAACATGCTAACACTTTCAAAAGAAAAAAGAAGTAGCTCTATTAATTTCAGACAAGACTTTAAAATAAGGAAAATTATAAAGAATAAAGAAATACATTACATAATGATAACAGTCAAATCTCTAAGATGATATAACAATTCTTAACACATATGCACCTAATAACAAAGCATTAAACTACATGAGGCAAAGACTGATAGAACTTCAAGGGCAAATAGATGAACCCACTATGAGAGTTGGAAATGTCAACACCCATATATAAAAAATGGATGGATCTAGCAGACAGAAAATCAGTAAGGACAGAGTTGAACCGAACACTACCATCAACTGAATATAGTTGGCATCTATAGACTATTTTATCCAACAGCAGCAGAATTCACATTTTGAATTTTCAATCACACATAGAACACTCAGCAATACGTCATATTCTAGGTCATAAGATGTTTTTAAAATTTTAAAAGAATAGGGCATTTGGGTGGCACAGTTGGTTAAGTGTCTGCCTTCGGCTCAGTTCATGATCTCGGGGTTCTGGGACAAGCCCCATGTCAGGCTCCCTGCTTACAGGGAGACTGCTTTTCCCTCTTCTCCCTGCTCATTTTCTCTCTTACTACTTGTTCTCTCTCTCAAATAAATAAATAAAATCTTTTTAAGAAAATTAAAAGAATAGAAATCATACAATGTCTGCTCTAAGATCACAGTGAATTTAAACTAGAAGTTACTAACAGAAATACAGTTTAACAATCCCCAAATATGTAGATATTGAGCAATACACTTATAAATAATACATTGGTCAAAGAAAAAAATCTCAAGATACATGAAAAAATATTTGCAACTAAATGAAAATTATAACACAACTTATCAACAATTCTGAGATGCAGCAATAGCAATACTTAAAGGGAAATAGATGCACTGAATGCATATATTAGAAAAGAAGAAAGATCTAAAATCAATACTCTACATTTCTACTTTGGGAAACTGGGGAATGAGGAAGAAAATTGAATCCAAAGTGAGCAGAAGAAAAAAAAGTAATTACGAGAGAAATCAGTGATATCGAAAACAGGAAATTTAGAGAAAATCAAGCAAAAAGCTCATTCTTTGAAAAATAAATAAAATCAATATGCCTCTAGTCAAGCTAAGAAAAAAAGAGAGATGACTCAAATTACTAAGATCAGAAGTGAAAGAAAGGACAATCACTACTAAATGAAAGAAAGCTTCCATAGACATCAAAAGAATAATAGGAAAATACCTTGAACCACTGTATTACCACAAATTTGATAACCTAGATGAAGTGGCCCAATTCTTTGGTGGTCCAATTTCTTGAAAGACACAATCTGTCAAAACACACACAAAATAGACAATCTTAATAGTCCTAGATCTATCAAAGAAAGTGAATAATTACTACCTGTCAAAGCATAAAGCACCAAACCCAAGTAGGTTCACTGGTGAATTCCACTAAACACTTTAGGAGGAAATTTTACCAATTCTTTACAACCTCTTTCAAATGATAAAAATGAAGGAAATATTTCCTAACTTGGTTTATGAATCTGGCATTATACCAATACCAAGAACAAAGCATTACAAGAAAGAAAACTACAGGTGACTATCATAAACATAGATGCAAAAATTCTTGACAAAATGTTAGCAATTTGAATCCAAAAAAGTATACAAAGAATTTTATGACCAATAGTATTTATTCTAGTTATGCAAGTCTTGTTCAACAATCAAAAATCAATTAACATAATCAATACATCAACAAACTAAAATGGAAAAAATTACATGATCATATCAGTAAATGCAGAAAAAGTAATTGACAAAATGAAACACCCATTTATGAATAAAAACTCAGTGGGCTGAGATTAGAAGGGAACTTTCTCAACTTGATAGAGTCCACAAAAAAAATCTATAGCTAATATCAGACTTAGTGGAAACAAAGTTTTTGAACTAGAATAAGTTACCATTATACTAGAAGTTCTTGCTAATGAAATAGGCGAGCAAAAGAAAGAAAAGGTATACATATTGGGAAGGAAGAATAAGATTCTCATTGCTCAAAGATAACATGATCGATCATCTATATAGAAAATCTGAATGAATTGACAACAAGCCATAACCCTTTCTGAAACTAATAAACAATTATAGCAACATTAAAGGATACAAAATTAATATACAAAAGTGAAGTGCTTTACTATATACAAACAATGAATAAGTAGATTTGAAATGAAAAGCAGTATCCTTTACATTAAAACAAAAATAAATGAAATGTTTAGGTATAAATCTAACAAGATATGTATATGATCTATGTGATGAAAAATACAAAACTAGTGAATAAATCGAAGAAGAACTAAACAAATGGAAAGATAGTTCAGGTTCATGGATAGAATTACTAAATCCCAATTTAGTAATCTAAATTAAATTAATTTAGTAATCCAATTATAAATTAAACTAATCCTAAATTGTCTAGATGTAAGTTCTTACCAACTTGATATACAGATTCAATGCAATCCCAAAGTTCCAGAAATTGATTTTATGGGTATTAACAAACTGATTCTAAAATAAATATGGAGAGACAAATGGACCCAGAATGGCCAGTACATTACTGAAGAAGAACAAATTTGGATGACAGATGCTGTCTGACATTAAGGCTATACTATAAAGCTATAATAATCCAGAGAGTGTGGTATTAATGAAAGAATAGATGAATAGATCAATGGATCAGAATAAAGAGAATAAAAATAGACCCCCATAAATAGAGTCAACTGATCAGAATGGAAAGGATAAAAATAGACCCCCCCCATAGAGTCAACTGATTTTTGACAAAGGAACCAAGGTGATACAATGGACTAAATATAGTCTTTTCAACAAATGGTTCTGGAAAAACACCCACAGGAAAAAAAAGAAAAAGAGAGAGAAAGAGAGAATCTTGACAGACTTGATAACCTTCCAAATATTAACTCAAAACGTACCATAGACCTAAATGTAGAATGCAAAATGATAAAACTCACAAAAGAGAACATAGGACAAAACCTAGATAATCTTGGGTGTGGTGATATCTTTTAGACACAACACCAAAGACACAGTTTATTAAAGAAATAATGGATAAGCTGGACTTTGTTAAAATTGGTCCACATCATAATCTCATGGAAGTGAAATTAAAACAATGAGGCTACTACACACCTATTAAGATGTTCAAAATCCAGAGTATGGACAACACCAAATATTGGTGGGGGATGTGGAACAGTAACTCTCATACTTTGGTGCTAGGAATACAAAATTGTACAGCCACCTTGTAAAACAGTTTGGTGTTTTTTTTTTTTTTAAACAACAACAACAACAACAACAACCTATACATACTCTGAACCAAATTATCCAGGAGTTCCACTCTTTAGTATTTACCCAGAGGAGTTGAAAACATATCCATACACAGAAGGACCTGCACATAGTTGTTTATAGAAGCTTTATTCATAATTGTCAAAATGTGGAAACAACCAAGATATTCTTCAGTGGATGAACAGATAAGTAGGCTGTGGTGCATTCAGGCAATGGAATACTATTATTCAGCACTATAAAGACCCCATGCGCTATCAAGCCATTAAAAGACATAGAGGAATCCAAAATTCATATTGCTAAGTGAAAGAAGCTGAACTGAAAAAAGGCTACATACTGTATGATTCCAATTATATGACATTCTGGTAAAGGCAAAACTATGAAGACAAAAAGATCAGTGGTTGACAGAAGTGGGATTGGGGAAAATGAATAGGCAGAGCACAGAGGAATTTTAGGCAATGAAAATCCTGTGTATGATATTGTAATATAATAATAAATGCAATAATAATGTAATACAATGTAATAATAACATATTTGTCCAAACCCATAGAATGCAGAACACCAAAAGTGAATCCTTTAGGTGATTATCAGTGACTATCATGAGTCGATGTAGGTTCAACTTTGTAAAAAATGTACCATTTTAGTGAGTTGATACTGACAATCAGAGAAACTATCCATGTTTCTCTAAGGGATATATGAGAAATTTCTGTACCTTCCTTTCAATTTTGTTGTAAACTTAAAACTGCTTTAAAAAATAAAATTTTATGAAGGAAAAAAAATCAAGGAATTTAGATAAAGTGGTAATTTGATAAATTTGAATGATATACCCACTACTATAAGTTAGAACTTGGACTTAATCCAATGTTGTTTTCTTTTTTTCCTTCAGAAGTCTGAGTATACTCTTTTGCCTTTAAAAATAGAAACAAGTTCAAGTGTATCTGTGAGGACCATAATTCTAAATGAGTTAACCTTACCTATTGAAAGATATAGGGGGAAAAAACCCTAAACTGTTGACTAAAACAAAATGAGGGAGGGAGATTATAAATTAAAATTTAGGTAAAGATGTATTAAACAATGCAAATAAAAGAAAGGAAAGATTATAATATTAACATCAGATTTAAAAAAGAATTAAAAGCAAAATGAAATTGAATATTTCCAGTAGGTAATTTTTATTGCAGTATAAAATCTCTAAATATACAATTATAGTAATTATAGGAGTATGCCAGATCAATAGGTGTTTTATAATTCTGCTTTATATATTTAGAAATTATGTTATTAATTACACTCATATTTGGAATTATATGTACCTAGTAAATTAGCCTTTATCATTTTGAAGTTGTTCTTGTTAGGATTTCTTTTCCTTAAAATCATTTTTTTTTCATATTAATATAATTATACTAGCTTTCTTTGGCTTTGTATTTGCATAGTAGATCTTTTTTCATTCTTTTTTTACAAACTTTTCATATAATTATGTTTTAGAGCTGTTTTGTAAATTTCTTAGAGATTTGGTTTTTAAATGTAGTCCTCAACTTTTTTTAATTTTTAATTTTTTTTTTTAAGATTTTATTTATTTGTTTGACAGACCGAGATCACAAGTAGGCAGAGAGACAGAGAGAGGAAGCAGGCTCCCTGCTGAGCAGACAGCAATGCAGGGCTCTATCCCAGGATCCTGGAATCATTACCTGAGCCAAACACAGAGGCTTTGAGACCCAGGCACCCCAACATTTTTCTTTAAATTAGAAACTTAAATTAATTTACATTTCATATAACACTATGTGTTTGGTTATAATCTGCTGTCTTTTTTTTTTTTTTTTTAGATTTTATTTATTTGACAGAGGTCACAAGTAGGCAGAGAGTCAGGCAGGGGCAGGGGGGCAGTGGAAGCAGCCTCCCTGCTGAGCAGAGAGCCGGATGTGGGGCTCAATCCCAGGACCCTGGGATCATGACCTGAGCCGAAGGCAGAGGTTTTAACCCACTGAGCTACCCAGGCACTCCTACTATCTGGTTTTGTACTTGCTCTTTGTTTTACAAGTTCAAATTTCTTTTACTCTCTTATCTTGGCTTCCTTTTTATTATAAAAAATATTTCAATTACATTTTTCCCTAAGAAGTTGGGGACTTATAGAAATTGTTTGCTACTTTTGGGGGATTACTTTAGAGATTATGTGTTTCATATTTATTTATTTATTTTTAAAGATTTTATTTATTTATTTTACAGACAGATATCACAAGTAGGCAGAGAGGCAGGCAGACAGAGGGGGGAGCAGTCTCCCCGCTGAGCAGAGAGCCCGATCTGGGGCTCGATCCCAGGACCCTGGGATCATGACCTGAGCCGAAGGCAGAGGCTTTAACCCACTGAGCCACCCAGGTGCCCCCTATGTGTTTCATCTTTAAAGTACTTAAAACTTAATAATTTATCCTCCTCAAAAATACAAGGAAGTTAAAATAATTTAGCTGTATTTGCACTTCTTCTAACATATGTGATCATTGTTGTGTATTTTAATTTATCCTATTATTATGATAATCTGGTGAGACATTATTATTGCTTTATTAAATTAATAGTATTTAGATTTACTCATGTATTTACCACATCCACTGGTCACCTCATATGAAATAGCAAATATGTCTATATATATACTCTTGCGCCTCTTATTTTGGTCTATTTCTTAATTCCATTATAGCTACCAATTTCTTACATGCCATATGATTGTCTTCTTAGAAAATTATTTTGTTTGTTGTATCTCTTCTCCCAACTAAAATGTAAATTCTGAATGCAATTTTTATGTCACTGTTTTTCATCGCTTATGTTCATGGATTTGCCCAAGCATCTAGAAAAGTTCCTGCCCCATATAATCAAGACAAATAATATATTTATTGACTAAAATAATTAAATTATTCTAAAATCTCTTATGCTCCATTCTTCTGTCCGAAGTACATCTTTTAGAAGTTCCTTTGTAAAGGTTTGTTGGCTTGCTCCCTGCTTTTTCTTAATTTTATTCTTAACAGATAGTTAGCAGCATATAGAATTCAATGTTTTTGTTATTTTATGTTAAAACTTTGAAAATACCTGTTTTCTGGCATCTGGCTTCCATTTTAGCTGTTGAGCAGTCAGCTCTCAGCCTAACTGTCCCTCATTTGTAATAATCTGTATTTTATCTCTTGCTACTTTAAGAGCTTCTTTTCATATTTCAGACTCTGCCTTTTCACAGTGTTGTGCTTGGTATGGATTTTTTTATATTCCTCTTCCCTTTTTTGTTGTTGTTTTTTAGATTTCTTGAATCCATGGATTGTCTTTTATCAGTTCTGAACAATTCCCTGTTGTAGTATCCTCAAATACTGTTTCAATCCCATTTCCCCCCCACCCCCCCGTGGTTCTTTTAAGCTTTGATTAAGCATGTGTTAGACCCACACTGGCCTTCATGTATTTATTCTGTTGTTACTTTTGACTCATTCTTGCTGGCTCACCTTGACAATGTCTTGCTTCTTGCATGGCATTTTACTCTGAGCTGCCCTTTTTCCTCAGAGAATTATCTGTGGGAATTCTTGAGGCTAGAATGAATGTATATTCATATGGATTTGCTTTTGGTATCTAAAGGGCATCACCTGTCTGAGGGCGGTTTATGCTATATTGGTAGCTGGAGGTCTTTTTTTCCTCTACTTAGTTTATGTGAAATTGGATTACACATCCATGCTAGTAATAGTTCAAGGATCTCTTTCCCATCTGCTTTACTTTTCTTAGCTCCCTTCAGACTGAAGTCAAGTGGTGTACATTCATTTTTGGGTCACCGGTACCCTCTGAGAAAACAACTCTATTATTTAGAATTTGTTTTTCCACTTTGGTTGAACACTGAATGTTGCTTTCTTTCATTCTTTCCACCCCAAGCTCATTTGCTGCCCTTCTGCCTATGTAGCTTGTGACAGATAATGTAAGCTTGAGTTTCCCAAGTTTGGCAAGTATTGCCAACAAAATAAGCTTCATTGCTTTGCTAACTTTCTGGCATTTCTGTCTTTGCTTTTTTGTTAGGTCTTTGGTGAGATATTTATATGCCCAAGCACAAAATAATATATCATGAACTTCATGTTGAATAGTTTTCAGCTAAAGAGTCCATCTGACAACTTAATCGACAGTAGCACTGTTCCACTGTTCTTAGAAATAATTTCAAATCAGTAGGAATATTAGAGGTTGTTTAGTGAATAATGTCTGGGACAGGTGGTTAACAGACATGTGAAGAAAGACTTTGGGAGAGAAGAACTGACACCTATGTGATTTGACTCTAGTTACTTTTAACATTGAAACTAGATACATTTTTTCCAACACTTAATATTTTTTTGGTGATTAGCAATAAAGTCTGGCATAAAATTCTGGCATTCATAGGCTGTTGGGGACAACTTCATGCTTACTTTTGAAAACATTTTGTTCATTTAAAACAATGTTATAATCCTTTCTCGATTTTGTGTGTTATATATTGCTATAATTAGATCTTTCCCCTCTCAAGGATCAAACATAAATTCACCTATCCTTATTTTTTTAACTATTATGTTTCTACTTTCTTAATCTCTATTTTTAGCTAATCAGGAGATTACTTTTTATGTATTAACATTTTTTTCATTCCAATGAGTTAACCAATTGTATAGTGTAATTTATTAAATAAAAATATTATGTTACTCTTTTAGAATTTTACCAATAATATAAATTAATTTTGCCTATTTATGAGGGTCCATCTTTCTGTTTTGTAATTATTTCCTACTTATTATTAAATGTTATTTTAATTTTACTTATTTAAATTATAGACATATTAATATTTAAGGCAAATCTTATCTTTTTTCCATAATTATTATATTTATATTTTTTTTTTTCCATTTAAAACTTTATTTTTATTTCAGTTTAGCCCACATATAGTACATCGTTAGTTTCGGATGTAGTGTTCAGTGATCCATTAGTTGCACAGAACACCCAGTGCTCATGACATCATGTGCCGTCCTTAATGCCCATCGCCGAGTTACCCCAACCCCCAAAAACCTCCCTTTTTACAACCCTCAGTTTGTTTCCTGGAGTCAAGAGTCTCTCATGGTTTGGTTCTCTCTGATTTCTTCCCACTCAGTTTTCCCTCCCTTCCCCTGTGATCCTCTGTGCTATTTCTTTTTTTTTTTAATTAATTTTTTATCTTTTCAGCGTAACAGTATTCATTATTTTTGCACCACACCCAGTGCTCCATGCAATCCGTGCCCTCTCCATTACCCACTATCTGGATCCCCCAACCTCCCACCCCCTGCCCCTTCAAACCCCTCAGATTGTTTTTCAGAGTCCATAGTCTCTCATGGTTCACCTCCCCTCCCAATTTCCCTCAACTCCCTTCTCCTCTCCATCTCCCCTTGTCCTCCATGCTATTTGTTATGCTCCACAAATAAGTGAAACCATATGATAATTGACTCTCTCTGCTTGACTTATTTCACTCAGCATAATCTCTTCCAGTCCTGTCCATGTTGCTACAAAAGTTGGGTATTCATCCTTTCTGATGGAGGCATAATACTCCATAGTGTATATGGACCACATCTTCCTTATCCATTTGTCCGTTGGAGGGCATCTTGGTTCTTTACACAGTTTGGCGACCGTGGCCATTGCTTCTATAAACATTGGGATACAGATGGCCCTTCTTTTCACTACATCTGTATCTTTGGGGTAAATACCCAGGAGTGCAATGGCAGGGTCATAGGGAAGCTCTATTTTTAATTTCTTGAGGAATCTCCACACTGTTCTCCAAAGTGGCTGCACCAACTTGCATTCCCACTAACAGTGTAAGAGGGTTCCCCTTTCTCCACATCCTCTCCAATACATGTTGTTTTCTGTCTTGCTAATTTTGGCCATTCTAACTGGTGTAAGGTGGTATCTCAATGTGGTTTTAATTTGAATCTCCCTGATGGCTAGTGATGATGAACATTTTTTCATGTGTCTGATAGCCATTTGTATGTCTTCATTGGAGAAGTGCCTGTTCATATCTTCTGCCCATTTTTTTTTATATGATTGACTGTTTTGTGTGTGTTGAGTTTGAGGAGTTCTTTATAGATCCTGGATATCAACCTTTTGTCTGTACTGTCATTTGCAAATATCTTCTCCCATTCTGTGGGTTGCCTCTTTGTTTTGTTGATTGTTTCCTTTGCTGTGGAGAAGCTTTTGATCTTGATGAAGTCCCAAAAGTTCATCTTTGCTTTTGTTTCCTTTACCTTTGGAGACATATCTTGAAAGAAGTTGCTGTGGCTGATATCGAAGAGGTTACTGCCTATGGTCTTCTCTAGGATTCTGATGGATTCCTGTCTCACATTGAGATCTTTTATCCATTTTGAGTTTATCTTTGTGTACTGTGTAAGAGAATGGTTGAGTTTCATTCTTCTGCATATAGCTGTCCAGTTTTCCCAGCACCATTTATTGAAGAGACTGTCTTTTTTCCACTGTATATTTTATAAATAGGTTTATTTTTCATTTTTAAACCATTTTATTTATTCATTTGAGAGAGGGAGAGAGCATGAGCAGGGGAAGGGACAGGGTAGAGGGACAAGCAGACTCCCTGATGAGCAGGGAGCCTGCCATGACCCAGGGCTTGATCCCAGGACACCAGGACCATGACCTGAGCCAAAGGTAGATGCTTAACTAACTGAACTACCTAGAAGCTCCTACAAATAGTTTTGAATTCCACCTATATTTTTATTTAATTATGGAATTCCTTTAGTCAGTGGTGCCTTATTTAAATGCTGCAGATATAAGAATATCTTATAATAATTATCTTTAAAAGGAGACATTTATTTGGTCAGGGAAAAATTTCTTTTCCTAAAGTATCAAAGTGGGATAAAAGAAGTTATCTGAAATGGTAAACTGAGCAAGTCCATATACCCTAAATTTGAAAATGAAGTTTTATCATACATATTCTCTGGTTTATATATTTATTTAGGTAGAACCAATAGGTTTGATTTCTTGATGTCTTGACTTCTCAAACAATTGATTCATGTTCTGATTCTAACATCAGGGTTATAGATCTTGCCTAGTTGAAATAAACCAATCAACATTTAATTGACTTAGTTGCTCATAATATATGCAGTCTGATTTGTGAACATTGGACCTGGAGAAACACATCTACTGAAATTCTGAGCCCTGGTGTAGTCATTACCTAAAATGTATTTCTGTTACACTTTGTCATTCAAGCACTGAAATCTTCTAGACTATTACATCTTTTATGTAAATACCATATGTATACATCTATCTGAAATTGAGAAGTTCTGAAATTATTGAGAATACTACTATCTGAAATCTGTTTTACTGATTTGGCATAAAGAATCCTTTATCTCTAGCATTTGACTCAGCTTATGAGATTCTAAATTCTTACCGCAATAAAACATGGGTTATCATTCAGAAGTATACTATCCTTTAGATGGCTGAACTTTGAGCTTTGCTGTCTATGTAAAACTTAACTTGGGGTGCCTGGGTGGCCCAGATGGTTAAGTGTCTGCCTTCAGCTCAGGTCATGATGTCCAGGTCCTGGAACTGAGCCCATGTTGGACTCCCAGTTCAGCATGGAGACTGCTTCTCCCTCTCCCTCTGCCTGCTGATCCCTCTGCTTGTGCTCTGTCTTTCAAATGAATAAATAAAATCTAAAAACAAAACAAAACAAAACAAAACACTTAACCATAATAGCAACTAACTTATTCAAGTTGACAGATTATTGTTAACACTTACCCATTTATATTATTTTTATATTTTATATGATTATATTATATATTATAATTTTTTATTTTTTATTATGTTTTAAAGATTTTATTTATTTATTTGACAGAGCTCACAAGTAGGCAGAGAGGCAGGCAAAGAGAGAGAGGGGGGAAAGCAGGCTCACCACTGAGCAGAGAGCCCAATTTGGGGCTCAATCCCAGGACCCTGGGATCATGACCTGAGCCTAAGGCAGAGGCTTTAACCCACTGAGACATGCAGGCACCCCTATATTATTATTTTTATAATATTTTAAAATTTATCAAAAATTTCTTATTTTTTCTTCTAGTACCTATCATAAAGTCACAGCAAGGTTTGTATATGTCAGTTACAGAATATGGATATGGGAATCTAAAAGTTTTATTCAAGAATATTTCATAAAGATGCTTAAAAAGCCATATCTGTAAATGAAAAAAATATTTTCTGGTGCATATTTCAGAAATACTTTTATTCAAGTCTGCTTAATGAATAGAACTTGAGTCAACATCTGTTTAGGTGCTTAGATAAAATGTAAATGGTTTTAACTTTCCTTGGGAATATATATATATATATATATATATATATATATGCTTTTGTAAAAAAATTAAATAAAGATGCACTGTTTATATTTTTTCTACCTTAAAATATATTTATTTTCTTTCATCAAATTTTTAGAAATATGAAACTCACTAATATGGTTAGTGGCTATTTTATTTGTTCTTTTTAAAATACAACCAGAATATCTAAAAATATCTCATGGCACTGTAAGTTATTAGATGTATTTATTATGTTTATTTTTACCTGTATCATCTGTTAACACTTAACATAAATTAGGAATGTAATCTGAAAGTAATTATACGTCTTGTTATAAACAATTGTGTGTCATTTTTTATATCCAGATATCCATACATATGCTAAAGTTACTGATGGACACATAGTCACTTTAATTCCTTGTTGGGTATATGCAAAGATGAAAGAAAGAGAGAAGGAAGGAAGGGAAGAAAGAAAGAAAGAAAGAAAGAAAGAACGAACAAGCAAGCAAATTTAGTACTCAGGGCTTAAGGGAAAACAATGGTATTCTAGTATCTTTTTTTCTGTGTAAAGATAAATTCATCTGACTTATTCCATGCCTGTTTAAAGTCAGAAAAATTTTAATTGCTGCACCATCTTTCCACTTTGTTCCTCCCTACCTCTCCCCTCCCCCTTCTACTATATCACTGGTTATTTGATATTTTTGTACATTTCCCCATTTAGTATAGTCTGGAAGCATAAATGGAGTTTTATGGTCTTATTGTCAGTTATCCAAATAAGTTTTCCTATCCCTGCTGTATGAGTCTGTGCTTGGCATGGGAGATGTTCTAGGATCCATGTTAGGGTTGTTGGGGGAAGAGGAGGTAGATGATAGCACCCAGGTAAAAGCAACATTAAAAAGTTCTGTTCCCATATGTCTGAACTAGTATCTAAAATAAGTTTATGATTAATCTTTTCTTAAAATGAGAAAGAAATAATTGTGTTTTCTATTATCCATTTAAATATAAAAATTTATTAGATATAAACTGAGCTGAACATCTTGGCTATTAACTACCACTCTTGGTGAAAATATCGTAGTTTATTGAATCTTAAATTGATATTATTTTTACAAATTTTATTTCATTTTGTTCCTGTGTTTTCCTTTTTATAATTTCTTTACTTGAACTCAAAGAATTATTTTCAAGTCTGAATTTTCTCTTGGCCAGTTTTCCTCCTAATTCCACCTGTTTTAGTACAGAATGTGATATGGGAACCTGTGTAGATATTCAGTAAGTGTGTTTTATTCTGTAACAAAAGCCATGGCTTATAATTAGCAAAATCTTGGTTGAGGTATTTTTAGTCTTACTTAGCACTTATCAGCTCGTCTTGCCCCTTCAGACTGCATCCTGAGATCTGGCATTGCTCTATATTTTGTGTTACAGTGCACCGAGTAGAATACTCTATTGTATCCTAGAAACAATAGCTACATTGACTAGTAGGGATCAAAAATAATAATTAATTTTTTGCTCTAATGTGTACTGACAGGACAAGTATTTCAACAAACCTGAGATGTTAATGTGGTAAACACAGAAGATACTATACAAAGACTTTGTAGAAGTTAACATGGCTACAGTTATGCACGCACATATTTCCCCTAACAAGATTAGTAATGCCAGCTGCTCACATTCAAAGAGACAATTTAACTTCAATTTCAATAGTATATGAAACACTGAATTTAAAAAAAACAATAATAGTAAAATTCAATTGGAATATGTACCATAATTATAAATGAAGAAATTAAAGCATACCTTCATGTTATCTGCTGTGACTGTTGTAAATGAACAAAATGGAATATTTGAAATTCTATTAAAGACTACTATTTGAAAAAATAATAATATTTTATTATAATGGTGAAGTTTTTACAAAGGTCTTTACACTGATTTTAATCCTCTTTTATGGTGTGTTCTCTTGTTTGTAAACCCCAAGGGACTGAAAATTCATGTTCCTTTACCTAAGTGGTGGCTATAGTGGACTGACATGGGTTCACCTCCATCTATTCAAACTTTCTGACCTGTAGAGGCTGGGAAGTTAAAGAGCTACATTTCCCAGAACCATGTGAAACTTCAATTCTGTATGTTCTTTAGGTTTTGCCAATAGATCTATTTGAGTGACACATGAAAGGTAAAAAAAAAAAAAAAAAAAAGGAGTCTGCACGATTCATATGGGATTTTTCTGCTGTTAAGCACCTGGTGGAGTTAGCTAGTAGTCTAGGGTACCTTTCCAGGATCATGGTCTCCTGGATCAGGACTGTATTCTCTTAACAACTTCCTTATCATGACCGACTTTTTGATGGTCTGATTCTGTGGCAAAGCCCTCAGGATCATTCTGTTAATTGCAGTTTAGTGTCTGTCTTTTTAGACTTCACTATAATACTTAAAGTTATTTAAGATTCCATAATGTATCTTTTCTTCTCCTTATATAGCAAAGTATGTCCTCTGTATTTGAATTGACTGATGTAATTAACAATAATATATTTTAGATTTTTTTTACTTATTTCAACTATTTTTTTTTAATCAGAGAAACATACTCATATAGTAAACCAAAAAAAGTGGAGATGATCCTATGGTAAAAGTAGAAATTCCTTGGCCTACCAATCCTACTCTTTTTTTTTTTTTAAGATTTTATTTATTTTTTTGATGGACAGCGATCACAAGTACATAGAGAGGCAGGCAGAGAGAGAGGAGGAAGCAGGCTCCCTGCAGAGCAGAGAGCCTGATGTGGGGCTCAATCCCAGGACACTGGGATCATGACCTGAGCCGAAGGCAGAGGTTTAACCCACTAAGCCCCCCAGGCACCCCTACCACTCCTACTTCTAATCCTTAACTACCAATCACTTTTAAATATTTCAGGGTTTAATTCTTCTTTGGTTACTTCGTATCTCTGGGTAATCAGCAGTCTTGATTTGCTCCTGTCAGACATATTCTGTTAATTTTCTCCTAGATTATACTTCTTCCCACCTCTTCTCCACACAACCACCCAATATAGTTATGTCACCATTTTTATTCCTTTATTGTTATGTTTGTAAATTTAAATAACATATCCATACTTTTACCCCTTTCCATCAACTCTAGAAATAATACTTTGACTTCCCTTTTTGTAAGATGAAGATATAGCATCCCTATGCTCCCTGATCTCTCTTCTCTCCCACTTCTACCTTTATCCTTTTTCTTCCTCTTATAGTTCTAACTAAATAATATATTTTCTTCTCTTAAAAATTTCTGTTGAACTTCAAAGGGTTTTAAACTTTCTATAAACATATTGACATTTGGTAATGAAGGTCTGGCTTCTCCTGTCCAGTTGTTCATAATTTTATTACGTTTTCTCTTGGTCATTTAATGTCTCAAATTTCAAATCAGAATTTCCACACTAGCCTATCCTTTTACTGAAATTCCTCCTAGTGCCCTGGCTTTTCATTTGGTATTCTCTTAATCTTTTCCTCTGCTTTGCATTTTGTGAAGTGCCAGGAAATACACAGTACACTAAAATGTAACTAGTTACACTTAGTCAAAAATAATAGGCTAACGCTTTATTCTGGGTTTCCCAAACTTTGATAATGTTATTTAGTTTGCAGCAGAATAACTTCAGGGAACAATACACGCAGACACTTTGCCCCCTTTCCTAGTCAATAGCTGAATGTTTATAAGCCATCATTCTAGGTTTACATATTATTTTCCTGAAATATTTTACTATGTACTTTTATATATTGAGGTTCATTAGCCAATTCCATGTTAACTCACAAATTTATGATTCTTTTTCATCTTACATCATTTATGTTAGTATTTCCCCTCTCATAAGTGTTTATGACAATTGACACCTTTGGCATTTCACTGGACTTTTTTCATGATTCCTCCAGATATTTATGATTATACAAGGTACTCCCACCTTTTGTGAGGCCATTTTAATATATATGGATATATATAGTGTGTGTATATATATAGTGTGTGTATATATATATATACACACACACACATAGATCTATATAATTAAATACTGATATATATGTATTATATGTAATATCTATTATATACATCAGTATTATAAAAGTGGAATATATATTTAGATAAAGAATATTAGTTTCCTGTAATAATAACTTTCAAGAATGCTGAAGGCTCTTCGAACACCTGGGTGTCTCAGTCACTTAAATGTCTGCCTTTGGCTCAGGTCATGATCCCAGTGTCTTGGGATCAAGCCTGCATCAGGCTCTCTTCTCAGTGGGAACTGCTTCTCCCTCTCCCTCTGCCTACTGCTCTGCCTATTTGTGCACTCTCCATCTGTCTGTCAAATAAATAAATAAAATCTTTAAGAAAACAAACTGCCAAACTCCCAGTAATTATAGGTAAGGAAGAGGCAGGAAACTGTGGACAGATGGGTCCAGAGTTAGATACCTTACATAGCTCTAGGCCTAGTCCTGTAGGGAGTGTCAGTAATATGGATGACAATGTTCAGTGTGGCTGCAGCTTCCTCCAAGGCATGTCAGGAAACTGATAGATGGACTAATGCCATCATTTGTAATTATAGATGGTGTGAATGATTTGGATTTGACTAGAGACATGATGACGTTTGTCTTTAGAAGTGGATAGCAAAATATGTCCAGGTTATCAGGAACCAGGAAATGTTCCATCTTTACCAAGGAGATAGGCTACAATCAAGAAACAAAATCATAAGTCCAGTTGCATATTTGGGAAGCTATGCCATTGATCTTAAGAGTAGACTGCAACTCACTGGGCACAGAGGTGTTTTAGTGTTTATCAAAATGTGATCTGTTATGATTCCCCAGAATTCTGGCTGAAAATTGAGATACTTAGTCTTGTTGTATTGTTAGGCACGAGAGAGGATCCATGTTAATTTGTATTAAACTCCCTGGGAGATTTTTGCAAATCTTAAAATTTATGAACACATCCATAAGCATACCAGATACTGGGCTTAGGACAGGAAGACAAATACTAGGTATTTTATTTCACTTGGTCACTGCCCTTCACCTAAGTGTTTAGATCAATATTCCTAACCCACTTTCAGCCTTGTCACTGTTGGCAAAGAGTGCAAAGACTGTGCTTATAGTTTGAAAGTTCTTGTACTTGCTGTGGAGGGGAGCTAGGAAAGAATAGTACTGAGAAAGTATTGTTCATCCTTACTGTGTTTTCTATACTAATTGAATATGGACATAACATGTGAAATCTCATTTTGGCTTTATCATATTCCAGTATGCTTTCCATGGCAAGTAATTGAAAATTATGTCTAATGGGTATAGGTTCATAATCAATGTAAAATAATGTATGAACATATTAAACATATTGCAGTTTATGAAATTGAACTTCTGTTTGTGACCTTCATGGATACAAAAAAAAAAAAAAAAACCCCAAACAAACCTGTCTTTTTCTTTAATAAAACTGAGAATTAGGTTAGTCTTAAATTAGTAAAAAAAAAAAAGTCTTAAATATACTGTTGAAATAAAATGAAAATAAAGTTTCTCAGCTCAATGACGAGGTTATTTTCATTCCCCTGATGAATACAAAAACCTGTTAGTTAGAGTCAAATCATCTGAAGTGTGCTCAGCTGCATTAAACTGCAGAGGCTTTAGGAGATGTTAAATGTGATTTTGATTTCACCTGCTGACTTTTTGAAGGCAACTTATTATAAGAAACAGTTGATAGTGATATCATGCTGTTGGCACTTGAGCTTTCTGCAGGAGCTTGTAATCCAGTCTTTGCAAGCTTGTAATTACTATTTCCTAATAATTCTAGGTTTTCATTTTTGAATCTGGATATGTCTAAAAGGTATTGAGAAGTAATGCAAAAACAGACATAGTGATAACATGATAAAACAATTATTGCATCAATAATATTAATATTTCTTTTTTTCTGATGAAATAATGACATGCTTTTAGGAAAGTTTTGTTGTAGGAAGTTATGATTATTGTTTTTATAGTTACTAAATTTATTAGTATTTAAACTGGAAAGACGTTTTATGCCAGTGTTATGAATCTATACATCACAGGTTTTTTTTTAAAGACTTGATTTATTTGAGAGAAAGCATGAGCAGCAGGAGGAACAGAGGGAGAGGGAGAAACAGATTCCCTGCTGAGCAGGAGCCCCAGGCAGAGCTTGATTCCAGGACTCTGGGATCATGACCTGAGCTGAAGGCAGGCACTTAACAGATTGAGGCACCTAGGTGCCCCTATATATCCCAGTTTTGAGAAGAGTTAAACATAGTGAAATTTTAAATTAAGATTTAAATGCTTGCCCCTGGTTATTCAAGATAAATATTTTACTTTATTATTTTTTCTATTATTATTATTTTTTTCTTGGTGCTTCCTGCAAGAATCTGAGTTCTCTATCTTTATTTTTTTTATATTAACATATAATGTATTATTTGTTTCAGGGGTACAGGATTGTGATTCATCAGTCTTACACAATTCACAGGACTCACCATAGCACATACACTCCCCAGTGTCCATCTCCCTTCCACACCCTCCCCTCCAGCAACCCAGTTTGTTTCCTGAGATTAGAGTCTCTTATGGTTTGTTTCTATCTCTAGTTTTATCTTGTTTCACTTTTCCCTCCCTTCCCCTCTGACCCTCTGACTTGTTTCTCAAATTCCTCATATGAGTGAGATCATATGATAATTGTCTTTCTCTGACCGACTTATTTCACTTACCATAATACTCTTTAGATCCATCCACATCATTGCAAAAGGCAAGATTTTAGGGTTTTTTGATGCCTGCATAGTAGTCTATTGAATATACGTATCACAACTTCTTTATCCATTCACCTGTTGCTGGATATCTAGGCTCTTTCCTAGATTGGCTATTGTGGACATTGCTGCTATAAACATTCAGGTTCATGTGCCCCTTTGGATCACTACATTTGTATCTTTAGGGTAAATACCCAGTAGTGCAATTGCTGGGTCGTAGGGTAGCTCTGTTTTCAACTTGTTGAGGAATCTCCATACTGTTTTCCAGAGTGGCTGCACCAGCTTGCATTCCCACCAACAGTGTAGGAGGGTCCCCCTTTCTCTGCATCCTCACCAACATCAGTCCTTCTTAACTGGTTAATTTTAGAGGTTGCTGCCTGTGTTCTCCTCAAGGATTTTGATAGATTCCTTTCTCACATTGAGGTCCTTCATCCATTTTGAGTCTATTTTCGTATGTGGTGTAAGGAAATGGTCCAGTTTTGTTTTTCTGCATGTGGCTGTCCAATTTTTCCAACACCATTTGTTGAAGAGACTGTCTTTTTTCCATTGGACATTCTTTCCTGCTTTGTCAAAGATTAGTTGGCCATAGAGTTGAGGGTCCATTTCTGGGCTCTCTATTCTGTTCCACTGATCTATGTTCTGTTTTGTGCCAGTACTATACTGTCTTGATGATGGCAGCTTTGTAATAGAGCTTGAAGTCTGGAATTGTGATGTGACCAACTTTGGTTTTCTTTTTCAAGACCTATTCGAGGTCTTTTCTGGTTCCATATAAATTTTAGGATTATTTGCTCCATTTCTTTGAAAAAATGATGATATTTTGATAGGGATTGCATTAAACATGTAGATTGCTTTAGGTAGCATAGACATTTTCACAATATTTGTTCTTCCAATCCATGAGCATGGAATATTTTTCCATTTCTTTGTGTCTTCTTCAATTTCTTTCATGAGTACTTTATAGTTTCCTGAGTACAGATTCTTTGCCTCTTTGTTTAGGTTTATTCCTAGGTATCTTATGGTTTTGGGTGCCATTGTAAATGGGATTGACTCCTAATTTTTTTTTCTTCTGTCTTGTTGTTGGTGTAAAGAAATGCAACTGATTTCTGTGCATTGATTTTAGATCCTGACACTTTACTGAATTCCTGTACAAGTTCTAGCAGATTTGGAGTGGAGTCTTTTGGGTTTTCCATGTAAAGTATCATATCATATGCAAAGAATGAGAGTTTGACTACTTCTTTGCTGATTTGGATGCCTTTGATTTCTTTTTGTGTCTGATTGCTGAGGCTAGGACTTCTAGTACTATGTTGAATAGCAGTGGTGATAATAGACATTCCTGCCGTGTTCCTGACCTTAGTGGAAAAGCTCTCATTTTTTTTTCCATTGAGAATGATACTCGCTGTGTGTTTTTCATAGATGGCTTTGATGATATTGAGGTATGTACCCTCTATGCCTACACTTTGAAGAGTTTGATTAAGAAAGGATGCTGTACTTTGTCAAATGCTTTTTCAGCATCTATTGAGAGTATCATATGGTTCTTGTTCTTTCTTTTATTAATGTGTTGTATCGCATTGATTGATTTGCAGATGTTGAACCAAACTTGCAGCCCAGAAATAAATCCCATTTGGTTGTGGTAAATAATCCTTTTAATATACTGTTGGATTTTATTGGCTAGCATTTTGGTGAGAATTTTCACATCTGTGTTCATAAAGGATCTTGGTCTATAATTCTCTTTTTTGATGGGGTCTTTGTCTGATTTTGAGATCAAGGTAATGCTGGCTTCATAAAATGAGTTTGGAAGTTTTCCTTCCATTTCTATTTTTTGGAACAGTTTCAGAATAGGAATTAGTTCTTCTTTAAATGTTTGGTAGAATTCCCCTGGGAAGCCGTCTGGCCTGGGTTCTTGTTTGTTTGGAGATTTTTGATGACTGCTTCAATCTCCTTACTGGTTATGGGTCTGTTCAGGTTTTCCATTTCTTCCTGGTTCAGTTTTGGTAGTTTATACATCTCTAGGAATTCATCCATTTCTTCCAGAATGTCAAATTTACTGGCATATTGTTGTTCGTAATATGTTCTTACAATTGTTTGTATTTTTTTGGTGTTGGTTGTGATCTCTCCTCTTTCATTCATGATTTTATTTTTGGGGGTTTCTTTCTCCTTTCTTTTTGATAAGTCTGGCCAGGGTTTTATCAATCTTATTGATAAAATTTATTTATCAATTTATTAAAATTCTTTCAAAAAACCAGCTCTTAGTTTCATTGATTTGTTCTACTGTTCTTTGGTTTCTATTTCATTGATTTCTTTCCTGATCTTTATTTTTTCTCTTCTCCTGCTGGGTTTAGGGTTTCTTTGCTGCTCTTTCTCCAGCTCCTTTAGGTGTAGGGTTAGGTTGTGTATATGAGACCTTTCTTGTTTCTTGAGAAATCTTGTATCACTCTATTTTCCTCTCAGGATTGACTTTGTTGTATCCTACAGATTTTGAACAGTTGTGTTTTGATTATCATTTGTTTCCATGAATTTTTTTCAATTTTTCATTAATTTCCTGGTTGACCCATTCATTCTTTGGAAGGATGCTCTTTAGCCTTCATGTACTTGGGTTTTTCCAAATTTCCTCTTGTGATTGAGTTCTAGTTTCAGAGCACTGTGGTCTAAAAATCTGCAAGGAATCATCCCAAGCTTTTGGTACCAGTTGAGATCTGCTTTGTGACCCAGGATGTGATCTATTCTGGAGAAAGTCCATGTGCACTAGAGAAGAATGTGTATTCTGTTGCTTGGGATGGAATGTTCTGAATATATCTGTGATGTCCAACTGGCCCAGTGTGTCACTTATAACTTTTATTTCCTTGTTGATCTTTTGCTTGGATGATCTGTCCATTTCAGTGAGGGGGTGTTAAAGTCCCCTACTATTATTGTATTATTGTTGATGTGTTTCTTTGATTTTGTTATTAATTGGTTTATATAGTTGGCTGCTCCCGTGTTAGGGGCATATATATTTAAAATTCTTAGATCTTCTTGTTGGACAAACCCTTTGAGTATGATATAGTGTCCTTCCTCATCTCTTATCTCATCTTAAGGCTTAGTCTTACAATCTAATTGATCTGATATAAGAATTGCTACCCCAGCTTTCTTTTGATGTCCATGAGCATGGTAAATTCTTTTCCACCCCCTCACTTTAAATCTGGGTCTAAATGAGTTTCTTGTAGACAGCATATTGATGGTTTTTTTTTTTTTTATTCATTCTGATACCCTGTGTTTTTTGATTGGGGCATTGAGCCCATTTACATTCAGGGTAACTATTGAGAGATATAAATTTAGTGCTATTGCATTGCCTGTAAGGTAACTGTTACTGTATATTGTCTATGTTCCTTTCTGGTCTACTAGTTTTAGGGTCTCTCTTTGCATAGGTGACACCTTTCAATATTTCCTGTAGAGCTGGTTTCCTGTTTACAAATTCTTTTAGTTTTTGTTTGTCTTGGAAGCTTTTTATCTTTCCTTCTATTTCCAATGATAGCCTAGCTGGATATAATATTCTTGGCTGCATGTTTTTCTCACTTAGTGCTCTGAATATATCATGCCAGTTCTTTCTGGTCTGC
Organism: Lontra canadensis; assembly: GCF_010015895.1. Lineage (NCBI taxonomy): Eukaryota > Metazoa > Chordata > Mammalia > Carnivora > Mustelidae > Lontra > Lontra canadensis. The sequence goes on along the minus strand of NW_022631012.1, from coordinate 1,970,017 downwards.
CAGGTCTCTGTGGATAAGTCTGCTGCTAATCTAATATTTTTACCACTGTATGTTACAGATTTCTTGTCCCGGGCTGCATTCAGGATTTTCTCTTTGTCACTAAGACTTATAAGTTTTACTATTAGATAACGGGGTGTGGACCTATTCTTATTGATTTTCAGGGGGATTCTCTGTGCCTCCTGGATTTTGATGCTTCTTCCCTTTTCCATATTAGGGAAATTCTGTACTATAATGCTCTCCAATATACCTTATGCTCCCCTCTCTCTTTCTTCTTCTTCTGGAATCCCAGTTATCCTAATGTTGTTTTGTCTTATAGTATCACTTATCTCTCGAATTCTCACCTTGTGGTCCAGTAGTTGTTTGTCTCTCTTCCGCTCAGCTTCTTTATTCTCTGTCATTTGGTCTTCTATATCACTAATTCTCTCTTCTGCCTTATTTATCCTACCAGTAAGGGGCTCCATTTTTTATTGTACCTCATTAATAGCTTTATTTATTTCAGCTTGGTTAGATTTTAGTTTTTTTATTTCTCCAGAAAGGTCTTTTATTTCTCCAGACAGGGTTTCTCTAATATCTTCCATGCCTTTTCCGAGCCCAGCTAGCACCTTGAGAATCATCATTCTGATCTCTAGATCTGACATATTACCAACGTCCATATTGATTAGGTCCTTAGCCTTTAGTATTGTCTCTTGTTCTTTTTTTTGTGGTGAGTTTTTCTGCTTTGTCATTTTATTTAGATAAGAATATATGAAGGAGAGAATAAAATACTAAAAGTGTGGCAAAGACCCCAGAAAAATGTGAATTAACTAAATCAGAAGAGACCCCAAATCATGGGCGGAAGAAAGGGGTTAAAACGAAGTTCAAAAAAAAAAAATTAAAAAGAAAAAAAAGAAAGAAAATATAGCTATTAGACTGGTGAATAGAATAGAGCCACCCACTTAATTTTTGGAGTACTTTGGTCTTTTAGAAGAAACTACCTTCCAAAATTTTAAAGAAAAACATATATATATGTACAAAAATAAGGGTAAACATGATGAAGGGTTGGAATATGATTATAAAGATAAAAATTTTTTAAAAAATTCTAAAAAAGGAGTTGATAAGATAAGTTGGTTGGGTAAAAAAAGTAGAGAGAATTTGCTCAGGCTGGAGACTAGAACAAAGCCCTGTGCTAGATTTAGGGTATATTTTGATCTATTAAAAGAAGTTGTATCCCAAAATTTTTTTAGAAGAAAAGACCCTATGTGCATGCAAAAAATAAAGTTGCATACAATGAGGATAAAATATGACTATAATAATGAAGGTTCAAAAAGATTTTTTTATGAAAGGTATGTTAAGATAAACTAGTTTAAAAATGTTAAAAGAGGAAAGAGTAAAAGTTAAAAAAAATTAGAATAAGAAAAAAAATTAAAAAAATAATTAACCTTGCAAAACTAAAAATCATGGAGAGAAAGCCATGAATTCCCTGCTTAGTTTTCTCCTCCTCTGGAATTCCGCTGTTCTCCTTGATAAGTGAGCATGGTCTGGGAGGGATTTCTTGCTGATCTTCTGGCGGAGGGGCTTGTTGCAGTGATTCTCACGTGTCTTTGCCCAAGGCAGAATTGCACCGCACTTGCCAGGGGCTGGGCTAAGTTATCTGCTCAGGTTTGCTCTCGGGAACTTTTGTTCTCTGAACGCTTTTCGTAGAAAGGGATTGAAAATGGCAGCCTCCAAATCTCAGTGCAGAGGACCTGAGAGCTTGGGGCCCCACTTCTCATTGTGCCCTTGGAGAAAAGCACTCAATCACTCCTGTCTCCCTGGCCTCCAACTGCACGCTGAGCTCACCTGGCTTGTGACTGAGCATCTCTGTCTCTGGCATACTGCCCCGCCTAGAGTCGCCAAACCTAGCAGATCACTTCCACTCTTCCAGGAAGATCTCCCTGGATCTGCCAATTGTGGGGTCCCTGCTCAAAGAGCAATGGCCGGACTGTGTTACGGATCACAGTTTAAGGTAACCCCGAGTTGAGAGCTCACTCCTTGGCTCCATCTCTGTAGCCGGCTTCCCCGCTCTAATACCTGCAAGCTCTGTGACACTCAGACACCCCTGATCCTTCTGTGACCCCGTGGGAGCTAAGACCACACTGTCCCCGCGAGGGCTCCACACCCGCTTAGCCTCTGGAACAATGTCCCTCAGTGGAGCAGCCTTTTAAAAGTTCTGATTTTGTGCTCCATTGCTCTGCTGCTTGCTGGGAGCCCTCTCCTCCCCCTGAGGTCTATCTTCCTGTCACTTTGGAGTCACTTCTCCACAGGTCCTACCTTCCAGGAAGTGGTCGATTTTCTGTTTCTAGAATTGCTGCTCTTCTTCTCTTCGATTTCCTGTTGGATTTGTAGGTGTTTAGAATGGTTTGTTAAGCTATCTAGCTGATCTCCTTCTACATGATGTCATCTCAGCCTGCTACTCCTCCGCCATCTTGACTCCTCCCCTGTTGGGAGATTTTTGATGACTTCTTTAATCTCCTTACTGGTTATGGTCTGTTCAGGTTTTTTATTTCTTTTCAGTTTTGATAATCTGTATGTCTCAAGGAATGCATCCATTTCTTCCATATTGTCAAATTTGCTGGTGCATAGTTGCTCATCATATGTTCTTATAATTGTTTGTATTTCTTTGGTATTGGTTGTGATCTCTCCTCTTTCATTCATGATTTTATTTATTTGGGTCCTTTCTCTTTTCTTTTTGATAGGGGTGGCCAGGGGTTTATCAATCTTATTAATTCTTTGAACAAACCAGCTTTTAGTTTCATTGATTTGTTCTACTGTTCTTTTGGTTTTTATTTCATTGCTTCCTGCTCTGATCTGTATTATTTCTCTTCTCCTGCTGGGTTTAGGCTTTCTTTGCTGTTCTTTAGGTATAGGGTTAGGTTGTGTATTTGAGACCTTTCTTGTTTCTTGAGAAAGAAAGGCTTGTATTGCTATATAATTTCCTCTCAGGACCACCTTTCCTGTGTCCCAAATTCTGAGCATTTGTGTTTTTCATTTTCATTTATTTTGATGAATTTTTAAAAATTCTTCTTTAATTTCCTAGTTGACCCATTCATTCTTTAGTAGGATGATTTTATCCTCCCTGTATTTGAGTTCTTTTCAAGTTTCTTCTTGTGAGTGTGCTCTAGTTTCTGAGCATTGTGGTCTGAAAATATGCAATGATCCCAACTTTTTGTACCAGTTGAGACCTTATTTGTGATCCAGGATGTGATCTCTTCTGGAGAATGTTCCATGTGCACTAGAGAAGAAGTGCATTCATTTGCTCTGAGATAGAATGTTCTGAATATATCTGTGATGTCCTTCTGGTCCAGTGTGTCATTTAAAGCCTTTATTTCCTTGTTGATCTTTTGCTTAGATGACCTGCCCCTTTTAGTAAGGTTGGGTGTCAAAGTTCCCTACTATTATTGTCTTCTTGTCAATGTGTCTCTTTAATTGGTTTATATAATTGGCTGTTCCTATGTTAGGGGCATAGATATTTAAAATTGTTAGATCTTCTTGTTCAACAGACTCTTTAAATATGATGTAGTGTCCTTCCTCATCTCTTATTATAGTCTTTTGCTTACAATCTAATTGATCTAAGGATTGCCACCCAGCCTTTTTTTTTTTTTTTTATATCCATGAGCATGGCAAATTGTTTTCTACACCCTCACTTTAAATATGGAGGTGTATTGGTGTCTAAAATGAGTTTCTTGCAGACAGCATATTGATGGTTCTTGCTCCTTTTATCCATTCTGATACCTGGTGTCTTTTGGTTGTGGGCATTTAACTGGTTTACATTCAGGGTAACTATTGAAAGATATAAATTTAGTGCTATTGCATTGGCTGTAAGGTGACTGTTACTGTATATTATCTCTGTTCCTTTCTGGTCTGTAAATTTTAGGCTCTCTTTTTGCTTAGAAGACTCCTTTTAATATTTCCTGTAGGGCTGGTATGGTGTTTACAAATTCTTTTAATTTTGGTTTGTCCTGGAAACTTTGTATCTTTCCTTCTATTTTCAAGGACAGCCTAGCTGGATATAATATTCTTTACTGCATATTTTTCTCATTTATTGCTCTGAATATATCATGCCAGTCCTTTCTTGCCTGTCTGGTCTCTGTGGATAAGTCTGCTGCCAATCTAATATTTCTGAGATTGTATGTTACAGACCTCTTGTCCCAACCTTCTTTCAGGATTTTCTCTTTGTCTCTGAGAGCTGTAAGCTTTACTCTGAGATGATGGGATGTTTAACCATTTTTATTGATTGAGGGTTGTTCTTTGTGCTTCTTGGATTTTGGTGCTCATTCTCTTCACCAAATTAGGGAAATTCTCTGCTATCATTTGCTTCAATATATCTTCTGCCCCTCTTTCTCTTTCTTCATTTGTGATCTCAATTATTCTAATATTGTTTCATTTATGGTATTACTTTGAAATCTCTTGAATTCTCCCTCATGATCCAGTAGTTATCTCTCTTTTTCTCAGCTTCTTTATTCTTCATCATTTGGTCTTCAATATCACTAATTTTTTCTTCTGCCTCATTTATCCTAGCAGTAAGAGTTTCTGTTTTTTATTGGATCTCATTAACAGCTTTTTAAATTTCAACTTGGTTAGATTTTAGTTCTTTTATTTCTCCAGAAAGAGATTCTCTAATATCATCCATGCTTTTTTCAAGCCTTGCTAGCAACTTTATAATCATCATTTTGAACTCTAGTTTTGACATCTTACTAATGTCCATATTGATTAGGTCCTTAGCAGTCAATACTGCCTCTTTTTCTTTCTTTCTTTTTTTTTTTTTTTTTTTTGAGGTGAGTTTTTCAGCCTTGCCATTTTTTCCAGAGAAGAATAGATGAATGTGAGAACAAAATGCTAAAAGTGTAAGAATGACCCCAGAAAAATATACACTAACCAAATCAGAAGAGACCCAAAACGGGGGGGAGGGGGGGAGGAAAAAAAAAAAGTATGATTAGTCTGGTAGTCTGGTGAATAGAACAGAAGCATACACTTGATTTGGGGTGTATTTTGGTCTATTAGAAAGAACTGCCTCCCAAAATTTTAAAGAAAGAAAAATATATGTACAAAAATAAGGGTACACCTGATGAAGGGATAGAATATGACTATAAAGATGAAAATAAAAAAAAGATTTTATAAAAGGAATTGATAAGATAAGTAGTTGGTTGAAAAAGGAAAAAGAAAAAGGAGAGAATGTGGTCAGGTTGGAGACTAGAACAAAGCTATACACTAGAGTTAGGGTATATTTTGGTCTTCAGAAGAAACTGAATTCCAAAATTTTAATGAAGGAAAAACTTAGGGCACATGAGTGGCTCAGTGGGTTAATGCCTCTGCCTTCAGCTCAGGTCATGATCCCAGGGTCCTGGGATTGAACCCCACATTGGGCTGTCTGCTCAGCCGGGAACCTGCTTCACCCCCCTCTCTCTCTGCCTCCCTCTCTGCCTACTTGTGATCTCTCTGTCAAATAAATAAATTAAAAATATTTTAGAAAAAAGAAAAAACCTGTGTGTATACAAAAAATAAGGTTAATTACAATGAAGGGATAGAATATGAGTATGAAAATGAAAATCAAAAGATATTTAACAAGGTATTGATAAGATAAAATAGTTAAAATAGGTTAAAATAAGAAAGAAGAAAAATTTAAAAAAATAGATGAAATAGCAAAAATTTTAAAAAGATAACTTTGAAAGACTAAAGAATCATGGGAAAAAGCCATGAATTCTATGTATTGTATTCCCCTAGCACTGGTGTTTTGCAGTTCTCCTCGATCAGTAAACTTGGTCTTGGTTGGGTGTTCTTGCTGATCATCTCGGGTAGGGGCCTCTTTCAGTGATCCTCAAATGTCTTTGCCTGAAGTGGAAATGTACTGCCCTTGCCCGGGATCAGGCTAAGCAATCTGCTCGCATTTGCTTTTGGAAGCTTTTGTTCCCTGAACCCTTTCTGTACAGCTTTGAAAGACAATAATAAAGATAGTGGCCTCCCAATCTCTGGCCCCAGAGGAGCCAAGAACTCAGGGGCCCCTTCTTCAGTGAGCCCTCAGAGAAAAGACAGACATCTGTCTCTGTGGTCTCTGGCCACAATCTGAGCTCACCAAGCCTGTGACCTAGCGTTTCTATCTCTGGCACATGGCCCCATTTGGAGTCTCCAAACTCAGCACTTTCCTGTGACATGCTCCTGTGCTGCTACTCTCGGTGGAGGAAGAGTGGGGGTCTCCCTGGGTCTGCCACTTGCAGGGTCTTTGCTCAAAGAGTAGCTTAAAAATCTGTCCCAGATCATATGACTAACAAACTCTCCAAGTTCAGACTACACACTAAATGTGGAGGCCCTTGATGTCAGTCTTATCAGTAAGCATGAACATGATAAACCAAAAAGCTGGGGACCTTCCAGGGAAGAGTTAAAATACTCAAACACAAGTAATTTCAGCAATGTGATGGATGTGCATAGTCTAATGTATACCCAGAAAATTTTTGGACTAACTGAGCAAGACCTTCAGGGTACTGTCAGCTTGGATTTGCACCTGAAAACTAACTTTTCAACTCTATTGCCGCCCCACTACACTAACTGGATGTCAGACAATTCCAAAGGTGTCAGTAGATTATAGGCTCTCTCAAAATAGGAGCCTCAAATAGTCAATTTATATCAAATTGATTAAAATTTGATGGTCAGGCTATGTGTGTATATGCATCTGTATTCATAAAAAAAGGCATTGCAATATTTTTTAAAGAGAGAAAGTAAATAAAAATCTTGACATTCATGAGCTGTAATGATTTTTATTTTAAGTCCACATCTCAAAGAGGACATCAAGTAGGTTGATAGTGGCTAGTCTCCATTAAGAAGCATTCTTAGATGCCTGGACATAAGGAAACTTCATGTGGTTACCCTTATAGAGGAATTAGAGGATAAAGAAATGAACTGGAAATTTGGAATAGAATTCCAGCTGTGATTAAGTATGATGTTGTGAAAAGAGTACTGTACTTAAAATGCAAAGATCTGGATTTAAGATTTGCTTTGTTCCTTAGGAGTTATTTTACCTAGGACAAACTACTGAAACTCACTAAATCTCTTAGGGCTATTGTGAGAATCAGATGAAATAAACTTTACAGTAGGGGATCTTAATCTGAGAAGCACTGACCTCAGAGATCTACACAACTGAGTAGCAACAAGTATATGAGCCAACTGAAAACAAATCCAAATGTTAAGGGTGTTTATTCACTTCCCTCTTCATAGCCTCAAATAGATCTCTATGATACTCTAAAAAATAGAATTATTGTTCCTAAGTGTCATATGTTTTCCCCTTTTACTTAACTTTTCCACTTCTTTGCTTAGGGATATCTTTTTAATTTATAATTTTTGAGACAGAACGCAAGAGATTGCTTAGAATTTTTTTTTTTTTTACTTTGTTTTGTTGCTCCACTGTATAGTGCTTATATTGGTATATATGACACTGGGCACATTCAGGGGGGAGAAATCCAAACTAAATAAACTCAGGTTGTCAGTTACTGGATATGAGAATAATCTGCAAAAGACAATAAATCAACCGTGAACTAGAATGTAACTTTAGATTTATATTTTGCAAGCTAGTAGAGGATATTGTGAATTCCTAATATTGTTTTTAAACTCTCTGAAAAACAGGGAAGCTAGAGATGAAATAGCTCCTAGGAACTTCTTTTATTTAGATAGCTAAATTGTTTCATTTTTAGGCTTGGCCTCTCTCTGAATTCAGTTCTGGTGTTATTACTTTGAGTAAAAGCAAAATATTTGAAACTGCTGAGAGGAAATTGGATTATTCCACCCAAATCTAACATCTTCCAAAAGAGTATAGAGAAGTTGTAAAATACTGAATATAGATTATAAATGAAAATATATTTACTACTAATAAATATTATATAACATTTAATATTTTAATAAATAATTACTGTATAAAATATTTATTTATAACTTTTATAACAGTTTTTTTTTCTCAAAGACTACTAATTCTAAGAAGAAATATTTTAAGATAAAAGTCTGAAAGAATGTAATGACATTTATAAATGCTCAAATTTGGCAAAAGTCATTGTTCCCCCATTATGTTTGAAATGTCCCTTTCTTACCATTCTATGCTTTTCCCTCTTACTGTCATTAAAACAGTTGGAAAGCAAGCAACAAACAAGCCAACAAAATACAAAAATAAAAAAGTAAAAACACATCAGTGATTGATCAGTTTAGAAGAAGGGAGGGGAAAAAGTAAGCAGATTTCCTGTTAGGGAATCCTTTTATATCCTTCTGAGATTATATATGTATTATTCTTTACCTGACTCTGCTGTCTCACATATCTCCAGTGTTTATTCATCCTCCTCCCTGCCAAACACCTTCTGTTAAAAATACAAGCCTGCTTGAAATTAAGATTTTAAAAGAGTTGTGGTAATTTCTAGCTAATTTTGTTCTGAAGGTTGAAGTGTTAGGGGAGTTCTGGGTTTGGTTGTGATAGAGATCTGATAGTGTTGGAATTTAATGCTTTTGTAGTTAGAGCTGTTATAGATAGAGCAAACTTGAAATAGAGAGCTATATAGATGGGTTTAGGACAGTGGGGTCAGGGAAAGAGAGATGCCAAGCAATGGGAAAGTGCTATTCAGTAAATGGGAACAAGTCAAAGTCAACTGTGAGTGATTGTAACATTTGCCTGAAACTTAACTTTTTACTGGAGAGCATAAGGTAACTTCTGCTTCCTGCTCCAGGTGGTAGGAACTAAGTCTAGTGGCCTTATCTCTACATTCCAGCTGCCTTAGGGGCATGTGTGTAATTCTGTATTCAGGGCTCTGAAAAACTGACATCTGCATGGACTTTTATAGAAGACCACTTGTTGTATAATTCCATTTACACAAAATGTCCATAAGAGGCAAGGCCATTGAGACAGAGTGGAGTTTAGTAGGTAGTAGGTGGGGTAGGGTGAGGAGCAGGAATTGCATGGGAGAGTGGGTGTGCCTGCTAACTCTATGGGTTTCTTTCTTGGGTGCTGGAAATGTTCTAGGGTTATATAGTGGTGATATACACCATCTTGTGAACCTCCTAAAAACCACTGCATTGCGCATGTTTAAATGGTAAATTTATGTGCATTATATCTCAGTATAAAGATATCTAATAGGTTGGGAACCCTCTGCAGTGATCTGTCAGGCTCTCAGCTCAGCAGGGGAGAATGACTTAGGCTATCAGGTTCAGGCAATTAAAGCAATAAGACAAAATCCAAGTTAAGCCTTTAATCACTGTGGTGGAATAAGCATGAGGCTAAAACTAGAGAAAATGCTGACTTTCTTTCTTCCATTTCCCTCCTGTTAACAGTTCAGATGGATCAGCACAGACTTGGGGGTCACCTTACTGTTGAGGAAGCCCCCAAAAAAAGACTTCAGCAATTTTATGGACCTCTGCATAGGGAAAGTGAAGGGGAAGGGTTAGGAGTAGAGAACTAAAGTACAGGGTACTGAGTTAGAGTAGGGAAAATTGTCTTCATGGCCCCAAGTGGCCCTACCCCTCTCTACTCAATAAGGAGATCTCCGCACAGCTGCTTCAGGAAGACCTCAGCCTAAGGACTCAGATAAGGAGAACTAGAAAAGATGATATGTGGCTAAAATGCAAATAGGCAAAGAGCATAGCCGGTGAGGGGGTCCTGAGTTCTTGACTACAGCTGTGTTCAGAGGCTGCAGTGCACTATGTACCAAGTCTGGTTTGGGGAGTGCAGCTTTCTCCTGTGAGTTCCCCAAGATAAAGCCTTAGTAATTGCCAATGGTCAGCCCTAAAGAATCACATGTAAGTTTTTAATGGGGAGTTAGACTCCTTAATCTCTGAATCACCAGCTTTTTTTTTTTTTTAATATATATATTTATTTATTTGACAGAGAGAGGGATCACAATTAGGCAGAGAGGCAGACAGAGAGAGGGGGAAAGCAGGCTTCCCGCTGGGCAGGGAGCCCAACATAGGGCTCGATCCCAGGACCGTGAGATCATGACCTGAGCTGAAGGCAAGGGGCCTAACCCACTGAGCCACCCAGGTGACCTTCACCAGTTTTTTTTGTGAACATAGCCAGTCATATTTTTATCATTCCTTACATTATTTGCATTAGGTTGCAAGTAAGTTATCATCTCACTCATCTTCAGAGGGGAAAAAACAAACAGCTTTATTATCTTTCTAGGTGATAAATTAATTCATACTTTGTTGGGCTTCTTTTTACCTTCAATAATTTAAGTTATTTGAATATGACTTACATGCTCTATTATCAAAGTATTAATTTGTTATAAATAAAAAATTCAAAAAACAACACTGCACTGAAAATGTAGATAGAAGATAAAGAGTAATGAATCTTTTAGATTCATAAATTAAGAACTCTTAAGATATTATAGATATTTGCCTACTTTCTCCATTGGAATAAGTAAAATTAAATATAATCAAATTAATGCACATTTTTAATCAATTTATTATGGGTAGTGAGATAGCTGTTAGCTGATAAAATGGCAAAGAAGTAACTACCATCTCTACTTTCTTTGGGCTTATAAACTAGCAGATGATGTATACAAACAGGCAATTACAGTGTATTGTAATAAATGTTCTGATGAGGGAAATGCAGTTTGCTAAAAGGATGCACTGAAATAGCCCTTACTAAGTTTTGTAAGAATGAGGGAGATGGGCTGGCTTTTAAGGGATAGATAAAGTAAGATTTTATCCCCCCACTTAAATAATGAACATAGAAAAATAAGCAATAAAATGAAAGGACAGCTAGTGAAAAGTAAAGAACATATGCCAGCCCCGACGAAGTAAGGTGTTATCTGGGACCTGAATGGAGTATGATATGGCTTGAGTATAGAGTATTAGATAAGGGATTGGTGAGAGGAGGAGTTGGAAGAAGAGATGAAGACTGAATAAAAAGGACTTTCTAAAATAGATTAGAGAAGAACAATTGAATGTCATTAAACAGGGTAATGACATAATCAGATTTAGATTTCATAAAGAGTCCTTGTGATGTCAATGCCAAGAATAAATTGGAAATGAGCAAGAGCAAATACAGAAAGATATTTTGAAAGCACTGGCATTAATTCTAGCAATATGATGGTGTTCTAATTTAGGACAGTGGCCATCTCTATGGAAATTGGTATATGGATAAAAAAAAAAACACTTTAGGATTTAAAATGCATGGGGGCAAGTAATGGATGTGGAAGAATAGGGAAAGGATCTAAGTTTCTAGTTTGAACAAATGGGTGGACAGTGGTATAATTTACTCAAAAAGGATACAAAGAAAGAGGGAGAGGCATAGGAAAATGACAGTAAATTTTAGATATGTTGAATTTGTGATATCTTAATATCTATGAGAAATCCAAGTAGAAATATCCAGTAATCAATCATGTGTGTGTGTGGGCGGGTGAAGGAGAGGCTCAGGAGAGATCTGAGTTGTGGCTGTAGATTTGGAAATCATTGGTCTATTAGTGCTAAGAAATGTATGACTACAGATATGGTTATGCAGGACAAATATACAAATATAAAAATATAAAATATAAATATAAATATATATAAATATAAATATATAAATATTAAAAAAGTTCAGTTATTCTAGCATTAGGAAAGAGGAATGCCAGGAATAGCAACCAGATGAATAGAAACTTTAACAGAAGAAAGTGAAGAAGAGGCAATAAAATAGAGAAAATGTAAGTAAGTTGTTAGAGAGGTAAGAAGGGAAGCCAGAAAAGTTGTGTCTCGAAGTCCAAAGATGATTACAAGAAGCAAGAAGTCAACAGTATTAGAAACACGTCAGAGGTCAGGTAGAAAAAGGATTGGAAAAGAGCCAGTTCGCTCAGCATCAATGTTATTGGTAGCCTTTGTAGGAGAACTTTCCGTAAAATACTGGAACTAAATTGAAGCATCAGTGAATTGAACAAGGAATTAGAGTGAGTAATGTCAACTCTAAAGAAATTAAACTGTGGGGGCACCTGGGTGGCTCAGTGGGTTAAGCCTCTGCCTTCAGCTCAGGTCATGATCTCAGGGTCCTGGGATCCAGGCCCGCATAGAGCCTCGCATCAGGCTTTCTGCTCAGCAGGGAGCCTGCTTCCCCCTCTTTACCTGCCTCTCTGCCTATTTGTGATCTCTCTCTCTGTCAAATAAATTTAAATATTAATAATAATAATAATAAAAGAAATTAAACTGTGAAGGGCTTGGGGATTTTTGTCAATTTTGTATGGCTAATTCCATCTTGAGGAACTCATTCTCCTTTTACATCTCAGTAGGCTGTACAAGTCTACTTCTATTATAATGAAGGCTTTCATAGAAGCTGAAAGTGCCATATCCTAAGTTCATTTGCAATAGAATGTAGACATGAGATGCTCAAATAGACTGAATTGAGGGCTGTTGATAAAAGAGAGTATCTTTTCTATCTTTGACAAATCTTTTATCTTTTATCTTTTTATCTTTTAAAACTTTGACAGATTTATACAAACAAGTAACCCCTACAAAAACAGAACCTTTCTACCAACCCTCAAAGTACACCCTGTTGATCACCACCCCCCACCTCCAACCCTGCCCAAAGCAACTAGCATCTAATTTTCATTACCATAGATTTGCCTGTTCTAAAACTTTATATAAATAGAAGCATACAATATTTATTTTTTTGTGTCTGGCTTCTTTGACTTAGCAAAAAGATTTGAAAATTAATCCATGTTATTGCCCTTATCAGTGCTCTGTGGCTTTTTATTATGAAATTTTATTTAGATATATGAATATAGCAGTTATTAATCCAAATACTTATTGGTGGACAACTGAGCTGTTTCCAGTTTGAGGTTATTATGAATAAAACTGCTCTGAACATTCTCATACATGGTTTTTGAATATTTTAGGTTTTTGTTTTTATAGACATGTTGTCATTTCTGTTAGATATTTATGGTATTGAAGTGGAATTGCTGAAGGGCATCTGGGTGACCCAGTTGGTGAAGTGCCTGACTCTTGATTTTGGCTCGGATCATAATCTCAGGGTCGTTTTGCAATTGAGCCCTGCCTCTGGCTTGCGCTCCATGCTGGGTGTAGAGCCTCCTTAAGATTCTCTGTCTCCCTCCTTTTCCCCCTGCCCCACCCCACAGCCCCCCCACTTAAAAAACAAAAAGTGGAATAGCTGAATATCAAGATAGATCTATGTTTAGCTTTTAAAGAAACCAAGACGTAGTTTTTCAAACTTGGAAGATTTTTCATTCCCATCAGTAATGGATGAAAGTTTCAGTTGTTCCACATCCTTGAAAACATTTGCAATCGTCAGTTTTGTTAATTTTAGCTTTTGTTGTGAGTATGAAGTGGAATCTCATTGTAGTTCCAATTTGCATTTGAGTGATGGTTAATAATGGTACTTGTTCATGTGCTTATTTGGTATTCATTTATTTTTAACGAAAGATCTGTTCATATCTTTTGCTGTTTTTTTTTTTTAACAAAAACCTGGTTGTCCTTTTTTTTTTTTTGAGTTGTAAGAATTTTTATTTTAACATTTTAGATACAATGTTTTGTCAGAAATATGCATTTAAATATTTTCTTTTGGTTTTTGAAATGTCTTTTAATATTCTTAACATTGTCCTTTGAGGAGCAAATGTTTTTATTTTTTATGAAGTCCAATTCATCATTTTTTTTCTTCCATGAAGAAATTTTATATTTCATGTAACCAATAATTCCCCAATCTAACATCACAAAGATTTTCTCTGGAGTTTTTGCATAGAAGTTTTATGATTTTTAGCTTTTATATTTAGGTTTATAGTTCATTTCAAGTTCATTTTGTGTTTCAGGTAAGAGGTGAGGTTCATATTTTTTTTCATATGAAAAATGAAAGTTCAGTTATTCTAGCATTAGGAAAGACTTTCTCTCCTTTATTGAACTGTTTGAATACCCTTGTTGAAAACCATTTGACTATATGCATGGAACTATTTCTGACCCATTTAATGTTAGTTTATCCTTTTCCCAAGACTTTATTGTAAGTGCTGATGTCTCTCTCATAGATTAAATCCCCCAATTTTAGGATCAACTTGCCAATTTCTATTAAGTAAAAAAAAAAAAAAAGTCTACTGGAGTTTTGATTAGGATTGAGTTGAATCGGTATGCAATTTGAGGAAAGTTGACATCTTAGAAATATGTCTTCTAACTCATGAGCATGATACGTATTAATGTTTATTTATTTGAGGACTTCTTGAATTCTTCTCACTAGGTTTCCACAGTTTCATTATAGTGGTTTTGCACATCTATCACTAAATTTATGCTTACTAATTTTCTGATGCTCTTCTGGGGCTAAATTTTTTATCCTTTTCGATTGTTAACAATATATAGAAATACACTGACATTTGTTATTGACTTTGTTTAGAGTTGTGATGAATTTTTATTAATTCTAACTATTGAATTAATTGAATTAATTAATTAACTTGAGGATGATTTCTCAGAATTTCCTATGTATATAATATTTTCATCTGCAAATACAGAGAGCTTTATATCTTCTTTTCAAATGTTTTTGATTTTATTTCTTTTTCTTGACTTCCTATTTTGGCTAGAAATTCCAGGACTGTTTTTAAAATAAGAATTATGTTGAATTATGTTATATAATATGCTTCTTCATCTTCTGTAGTGATCATTTGAAATCCCTTTGTTATTTAAGTTAAATAAATTGCATTTCTTTTCATGTGAAAAACTAAACTTGCACTAGTAGATAACTTCACATGGTCATGATGCATTTAGTGTACTTTTTATATTGCTGGATTTAATCTGCTACTATTTTGCTAAAGGTTTTTGTGTCCATAATCATGAAGATTATTGGTCTATAATTTTCTTGTAATATTTTTAGTTTTGATATCAGGGTTATATGATTTCATAAAATGAGTTGCGAATTGTTCCTTCATCCTGTATTTCCTGAAAGAGCTTTCATTACATTGGTAATATAATATTTTTGGGTGTATGATATAGTTTATTGCCGAAGTGACCTGGGCCTAGAGTTTTCTTTTGGGATTTTTTTTTTTCTTTTTTAGTGAGTACACTGAAATATAAATTTACATACAGTAAAATTCACTTTTTCAGTGAACTCAATGAGTTGTGACAACTACAGCCAAGATAAAGAACAATTCAGCATTTCCAAATATGTTTTGGAGCCATTGGTAGTCAATCCCCTCCCACATACCTCTGCTTCTAAAAACTACAGGCCTACTGTCTCTCTATACATTTATTTTTCATCTTCCTGAATGTTCTGAAGGAGATCACATAGTATGTAGATTTGTGTCTGGCTTCTTTCACTTGGCATAATTAT
The DNA here is from genome assembly GCF_010015895.1 of Lontra canadensis. Lineage (NCBI taxonomy): Eukaryota > Metazoa > Chordata > Mammalia > Carnivora > Mustelidae > Lontra > Lontra canadensis. Next base: position 1,954,746 of record NW_022631012.1, on the reverse strand, counting down.
TTTTAGGTTCATTTAGACTGTTGCATGTATAACAGTTTATTCTTTCTTATTGTTGAACAAAAACTCATTACAAGTTATTTGTAATCCTAGTAGTTAATAGATATTTGGTTTGTTTCAGTATGCAACTATTATGAATAAAGATAATATCAACATTTTTCTAAAATCTCTGGACATATATTTTAGTTTTATTTATTTATATTTAGTTTTATTTATGTATGTACATAAATATTTATGTATGTACATTGGAGTGTGATTGCTGGGTCATATACTGCAGTTTATCTATAATAAACTGCCAAATTATCTTTTAGAATCACTATATAATTTTTTATTCCTACCAGCAATGTATGAGATTTTTATTTGCTCAGTGTCCTTATCAGTGAGTACATGATATCTTAAGCTTTAAAAAAAAAATCTTGTCATTCTTGAGGGTGTGTAGCAGTATCTTATTTTTGTTTTTATTTGTATTTATTTTTCTTTGACTAATGATGTTGATCGTTTTCTGTGACTTTGTTTTCTTTTGTTTGTATATATAGATACACACACACACACACACATATATATATTTTTTTTTGTGTAAGTCTCTGTTCTAAATTTATGCCTTTTTATTGAGTTGTTTGCCTTTTATTATTAAAGTTAAATTATTTCTATATTTTGAAAATAAGTTTTCTAATATGTGTTTTGTCTTTATATTTTCTTAACTGTATATTTTCTTTAAAAAGTCTTTCATTTTGACAAAATCAAATTTTTCTTTTATGGCTTGTGTTTTTGGAATCCTACCTAAAAATAATTTTTCTAACTGTGGTCACAAAGATCTCCTTTAGTTTTTTCAATAACTTTTATAGCTGTAGATTTATATTTAGATCTATGATCCTTTTTACTTTAATTTTTATGTAGTACTATATAAGGGTAAACGTACATACACATAAGATTATCGTGTCTTGGTGTGTCTTGAATAATTGCCCTTTTTTATCATATATAATGTTTCTCTTTGCATCTGATAATATTCTTTGTTCTCAAGTCAATTTTGTATGATATTACAATAGCCACATAGACCTTTTTTTCAATTAAGTGTTTTTATGGTATATCTCTTTGTGTTTCAGTTCAGATGATTTCTATGACTCAATTTTAAAATCACTGATTCTTTTCTCTAATGTGTCTAGTCTTATTGTAAATCTTTCAAAGAAATTCTCTTCTGATGTTGTATCTTTCATTTTTAGCATTTTTGACTCCTTTTTATATTTTCCCTTATTATGCTAAAGTTTCACATCTGTTCAAGCATGTTCATTTCCTTCAGTTTAGGCCTCTAACATATGAACCACAGTTACCTTAATTATTTCTGTATGTCATCTGCCCTGAATCTGTGAGAAAACTTCTGTGGGAGAGAGTTTCTATAATCTTCCAGAAGCAGATGACTTACTCGTATTCTTCCCTTAGTGGCAGTCTACCTTTGCCTGGAAATAGTATTGCTTTTTGTGTAATTCGAATAATTTCTATCGACTTGTTTCCAGTTTACTGACTCTTTACTCTTTCGTTTCTGGTTTACACCAACTAAAAGAATTGTCATTTCCATTATCCTATTTTATGTTTTAAATATTTTCTTTTACCTTGTTTGTTTAGCTAGTTTGTATATCTTCCATTTCTCTATTGAAAGCCTCTACCCGTTTGTTCCTGTTGTTCACTTTTTCATCCGGCATATACTGTAAATAGTGTACTATGTTTTTCATAGTTATTTATTTGGCACAGAAGATAATTTTAATATCTGGGATTTTTATTTTTGGTCTCTTCCTCTTATTTTCTCTTTTGATCATTGGTTACTCTTTAGTTTCCTAATGCTGTTGTAACAAGATATGATAAACAGGGTGACTTAAAACAATAGAAAATTATTTTCTTATAGTTCTGGAACCTAAAAGGCTGAAATCAAGGTGTAAGCAGGGCCATACTCCCCCTGAAACCTGGAAAGGAATCCTCTCTTGCCTTCGCTAGCTTCTTATGGTTTGCCAAAATCTTCAGAGTTCCTTAACTTGCTGATGTATAACTCCAACCCTGTCTTCACATTGCATTTTCCCTGTTTCTCTGTCTTCATGTGGCCATCTTCCCAAACAATGGTAGTCACATTGGGCTAGGGGTTTATGCTACTCTAGTATGATTTCATATTAATGAAGACAGTTGCATTTTCTTGCTGCTTCTCCTGTGCCATCATTTTAATATTATATAACAGGCATTTTATGTAAAAGAGCAGTAGATACTTAAATAAATCATACTTATCTCCAGGAAAGGACATGGCCTATCTTACTTGAGGCTACTAGTGTGGTAGGCTGAGTCACTCTAGTCTGTATTTGATCTGAAGCTGGCTTTGTTCAAACTTTAGTAGGATTCACTTCTCCTCCGACTTCAAGTTATTTAAGAGGAGAATTACAAGTTTTTCAACTATGTGCATGAGATACAAATTCCTAGATTTGTTCAGCCCCCAGTGTTCAGTAGGCTCAATACAACTATATCTTGGAGTAGATCTCTGTAATCCTGTCTTTTCCCCAAATACTCTTATGAAGGCCTATGGAAAAGAGTTTCTGAGTGTGTTTGGATTCTCTTTGTTCAACTGTTTTCTTCTTGCCCACATCTTAAACTTTTCCTTTGCTACTCTGCTAAGCATGAAAGTGCACAACTCTTTTCTAGATTGGACTCTTTACATTTTAGACATTATCATATTAATTTTCTTTGTATCTTCAGTTCTCTAATGGCTTTATAAATTCTGATTTTCCAAGTCATCTTGTATTTTGCTGTTATAGGAATGAGATTGAAGTTCTTACCACTATCTATGTCTTTGGATATAGAAGTCATTTTTTTAAAAAGACCTTTTGAAAAGTTCACCTTTGCCTTAGATTTATTAAGAGGAATCTGCAATTTTTTGTTCATATCTGGGTATACCATCACAGCTAAGGAACACCAACTACAAATCTTTAGTCAAATTTCCACAGCTGAGGATTATTAGTAAACCTCCAATAAATTAGTTCAAAACAGCTGTGTTAGCTGCTTTCTTTTTTTCTATTACCACACTGGTGTAAGTGTAAGGTTTATAAATTATTAAATAATAATATATATAAAACATTATAAATTATTTTCGGTGTAGTTTTGTATAATGCAAGGACTGAGACCCAAAGTAATCCCTTCCTCTACCTCAAAGATGTCTGCATCCTAATCCCTGGAGCCTATGAGTATGTTACCTTACATAGCAAAATAATTTTTGTAGATAAGATTCAGTTTAAGGGCCTTCAGTTAGAGGGATTATTTTGTGTGATCTGATAGGCCCATCTAAACATATGAGTCCTTAGAAGTAGAGAAATTTTCTCTGTTGCTGATGAAAGATGGTGGTATTAAAGAAGAATAATCAGAGGAATGCAACAAGACTGGCTTTAAATATGGAGATCACCAGCCAACAAATTTAGGTGACCACTAGAAGCCAGAAGAAACAAGGAAGTGGATTCTTCCTTAGAGCCTCCAGAAAGAAATGTAGCTCTGTGGCCCCTCAATTTTTGTTCATGAAATTCACATCAGACTTCTAACCCACACAAATGTAAGATGTGTAGTTTTAAGCCACTACATCGTGGCAATTTGCTATAGAAACAATAGAAAATGAATACAAGGCTTAAGGACAAAACAAATATTTTTGCATATCTATTTTTGAAAATTGTGGAGGTAAAATGATAAAAAAAACTTTTATTGTTTTATTCTCCTTTCATTTGCCAGGAGATTAAGACAAGGAAGAAATTAGAACACTGGAAGAAATGTTAACATTTTTGTAAACATTAAGCGTAAAGGCTGGAGCATAGAAATGTATATATTTTAAATCTGGAGACTCCCAAAGAAAGGAGAGCTCATAACACTTTCCTTCCCTTTCTAACATTCAGAAGCCCTCAAAATCACAACATAATTCTTATGTGATTTATAAATGTTCCAATTAACATCATTACCATAATCTTAATGAAACATGGGGTTTCCTGGGGCACCTGGGTGGATCAGTGGGTTAAAGCCTCTGCCTTCGGCTCAGGTCATGATCCCAGGATCCTGGGATCGAGCCCCGCATTGGGCTCTCTGCTTGGCAGAGAGCCTGCTTTCCCATCTCTCTCTCTCCCGCCTCTCTGCCTACTTGTGATCTGTCAAGTAAATAAATAAAATCTTAAAAAAAAAAAAGAAACATCAGTTTTCCAGAATGACATATTTTTAAATGGAACTATAATAAGTGGAAAAATGGTAAATTTGGGATTGTGTAAGATTTAGAAAAAGAGCAAAACAAAAGCAACTGATTTAATTTTAGAAAAATATGAAACTTAGTTAATAAAACTTCATAGTTTTGTTGCTTCACAGTTGAGAACATTATACCATGTTTTATTTTTGTATTTATACCAAAAAAAAAAAAATCCTAAGGGCAGTGTTATTTTTCCTACTAAAAAACATTTCTAACATTGTGCTAAACCAAATATTCCCATGGTTCTTAACCAAATGGCCAGTTTTTAAGCATAATTTAATTGTACTCCAATTGTACCTAATTCAATTGCACTCCAAGTTTTCTACAACGATTCCAATTATACTCTAAAATGTCTTCTTCCTGAAGAACAAAGCATAAGAATCCTTGAAAATCTAGCTTTTTAGTTTTGCTCTTGAGATTATAATAAATTTCCTGGCAAAGGTGCTGACTATACCAAAACATTCTAAATATCATGTGTATAATCCAGTTATTGATGAGTTGTGAGAAAAAATTTAAATAGGATGATTGTTACACTGGTATCAAAATTTTATACTTTTAAATACCCTGATACTGGTTGAGAATTGTATAGATACCTGTATTATCAGCTCACATGATTACTGTCATTTCCAGAAGGTACTTAAAATCTTCAATCAGAGGCTGATTTTTTAGCTTAAAGTATATAATTAACTACAGTTAAAATAAGAAAGTCACTGTTAAGACTTTTTTTTTTTTTTTTTTTTTACATTGACTATTTTGAGAAGTGGTACCTAAATTCCTGACAGTGAGGAAAGAAAAATGGTGTGGCGGGGTACTTAAGAAATAGACTCAATAAAGTTAGATGTCCTTCGATTATTTATGATAGAGGCAAACATCTTTATTCCTTTCACTTCCCAAAGGAAGTATGCACCATGCTTTGCAACTAACCATCACAACCCTAACACTTAGATCTATCTGTATTATCTCTTCATCCATCTGCTCCAATAACTATACCCTAGGTTTTGTCATAAGTCTTAGTAACCAGTCCTCTGACCACATGATAAGAGCTTGCTAACTGATTATTATACATGTTTTTCTTTTCCTTAATATACTTATTTTTTCATACCTTCTCTTTTGTCCCTAACTAAATTCATGTCTCATCACTTCAGCCAACCTCTGCCACTATCCTCACTCTCTGGCCCCATTGATCCAAATGCATTAATTTAGCTCTCTACCAAGTAGTTTTTCTTTTCTTCTTCTTCTTTTTTTTTTAAGACTTTATTTATTTAACAGAGAGAGAGAGAGAGAGCGAGAGCAGTGACACAAGAAGGGGTAGTGGGAGAGGGAGAAGCAGGCTTCCTGATGCGGGACTTGATCCCAGGACTCTGGGATCATGACCTGAGCTGAAGACAGAAGCTTAACGACTGAGCCACCCAGGCACCCCCCTACCCTAAGTAGTTTTTCTTATGTAATTGGAAAGTCAAGAATTAATAATAATTAATGGTCTCCAGTGTCCTGTCCACAGTGTTTCTCAGCAAGCCTTCTCTGTCCTCATAGTCATTTTCCCTCTTCTCTGTCCAGTAAATTTCAAAACATGTCTGCTCTCTGTAACTAATTACACAGCTGCCATATGTCATTTTGCTCTCATCCTATCAATTTACATACTTCTTTCCAAATAACATAAAACTCATCTTAAGTGAATGTAATCAACTTACCACTCTAACTGCATAAATGTCTCCATCTACTTAAACTTTCCTCCCTCCCAACTCCCCTAATTTTTTTTCCCTGAAATTGAAAGGTACTATATTTTTTACTTAATGTTTTTCAAGGAACTTATGTCACCATTTTTCTCTTTTTTAAAATTTTTTTAAAAGATTTTCTTTATCTGAGAGAGAGAGAGTGAAAAAGAGCATGAGAGGGGAGAAGATCAGAGGGAGAAGCAGACTCCCCATGGAGCTGGGAGCCCGACATGGGACTTGATCCCGGGACTCCAGGACCATGACCTGAGCCGAAGGCAGTCACTTAACCAACCGAGCTACCCAAGCACCCTTTTTCTCTCTTTTTAAGGTTTCTCCATGCAGTCTTTATTAATTTCTACAATATATATAAACTTCTTAGAAGATAAGAGCAATAATAATACGCTCAAAGCAAATCTTTCCTCAATTCCACATTTTATATTCAGATGTATGTCGTTTATGATGGTGTTAGCTGCAAATTATAATAAACCTGACTTAAAATAGACTAAACAATAAGAAACTTTTAGCTTTCATAAGATTTTTCAGTCATTCAGGACTCCAGTTCTATTCTTATCTGTTCAGTTCTGCCCTCTTTTTATATGTTGGCTTTGTTCTTCATGGTTAGAAGATGGCAGTCATCCACAACTAAAGCAACATCTTACTTGTTAATATGCACAGGCAGGGTAAAGAGCTATCTCCTCTAATTAGGAAATAAAAATTTTTCCCTGGATGGATCATCTGCCTTACATCAGGAAAACTGAACTAAGCACTGCCAAGAAGGATGAATTTGCCATGGACTGGCTTAGTCTACTCATGTTTCTTCTCTGGAATCCACGGTGGGGTCCTGAGTCCTAAGTACTGAGTCCTAAGTACTATGTAACAGAAGTATAGCTACTTAAAAAAAAAAAATGTTTCTGTGTACGTGTGTCTATCTCCCCATCAACCAACAGAGAGGAAGGGGGGATGTTGGAAAAGCCAACAATGCGGTCTTTATACAAAGAAACAAAGAGAATACAGTGAACCCAAATGTATAAAAGTGATTGTGCAAAAAGGTACAAATCTAGGATCCTATGAATATTCGAATCAAATTTCTAATTTACTACTTAAAGGAGCATTCTAGTCATGCTGGCTCCTGCTCCTTTACTCACTCCATCTGAAGGACTTTGCCTGAGGCTTTTGGTTATTTAACCTGGGAGCTACTTGTGAACCTCATGCCTTTTGAGAGTAGTGTCTGTATTTGGCTTAGCATTAGCTGCTCTTCAGTTCCTATAGGGCCTTTCCTCACCCCACCTCCCACCTACCCAAAACTTCTGCTGAGAGATTCTTTTACATGTGATGTTATGTCCACAAAATCCAAGCTAGCCTACCCATAGGATATCTATAGGATATTTGAGATGTCCAGTTTTTCTGACTCCAAGCCTCTGTCCATTTTTCTCTGTTTAACATATCTCTCTCTCTCTCTCTCACACACACACACACACACACATCCTTGATTTTATATATTTAACATAATACATATATTATGTTAATAATGTATAATAACATATATAATATATATTTATATATTTTCTGGACCTAATATTTATTCAGCCATGTGGCATCTGATGTTGGGTTCAAATAGAGTCTTCTTAAATCTGTTCCTTTGCTAAAAGAGATCCAAACTATTCACTTGTTCTTTGAAAAATTTCAGACATCTTGGGAAATGCCTATTAAATTTGGATTTCAGAACTGGGGGAAAGCATATACTTCTTTGTGCATTTTCAGTGGAGAATAATTTATATACTTTTATGTTTTTTCTTTTCTAACTCGTGTTCTGAAGCCTAGTAATTGTATTTAGTTTCCTTAAAGATGACCACCATATTCTGTTCTTTCAATGAAGTAGTTCTATAATACCCTACCAGTTGATAGATAGGCAATCATGGATTCTAATACAAAAGTTAACAATTATATATGTAAGAGTAAAGGGTAGTTTCTCATAATGACTCATTATCAGCCAATATATATCATGTACAATATAATACTTATTATAACCCACATAAAGGCCTTTTTGTTCCTGGCTTAACACCCATCTCAGGACATTGTCATTCTAAAAAGCTCTGAAAATTAATGTAGGGTTCTGCAGAATTGCCCTTTGAGGAGGTGACAACACGAATGAGATTGTATGCATTGGATAACACTCAGCAAAACTTGAGGATCCTCTATTAGTTTGGCTTCCCCTTGATTCCCCCATCAGCCAAGCCTTATATCCTCAAAGTTAACATTTCCTTTCTTTGGTGACTCCCATTTTCTTATGCAAAGCAATCTGTTGGCCTTTGCCTAAGACTTTTCCCTTATGGGGAGGGAGAATTAAACATTGAGGAATTCTATATAATATTTTGTCCTTATCACTTACTGAGAAATAATTTTCTTCTGATAAATAGCTGTAATGGATAATAAGACATTGCCTTAATTTAATAAATAAAAAAATAGAAGCAAAAACTTGATGCCACCCCTTCTGACTAATCTTTCACCTGTTATCTAGAGTTTTTATTCTCCCAAGTCCTTCCCTGCCCATACCTTCCATTGAGGAAATAGATACCTTCCTTTATATCTCATAAATGACTAAAACTTCATAATGTGACTTGTGTTCACAGCAGTATTTAAATCCAAACAGAAGGCAATATTTTAATTATTTCCTTTTTTATTTTATTTTTAAAAATTTTTATAAATTATTTTTATTAACATGTAATGTATTATTTGCCCCAGGGGTACGGGTCTGTGAATCATCAGGCTTCCACATTTCACAGTACTCACCATAGCACATACACTCCCCAATGTACATAACCCAACCACCCTCTACATACCCCACCCCATACTGCCCAGCAAACCTCAGTTTGTTTTGTGAGATTAAGAGTCTCTTATGGTTTGTCTCCCTCCCCAGTCCCATCATGTTTCATTTTTTCCTTCCCTACCCCCCAAGTCCTCCACACACCTCTCAAATTCCTTATATCAGAGAGATTATATGATCATTGTCTTTATCTGATTGACTCATTTTGCTAAGCATAATACCCTCTAGATCCATCCACATCGTTGCAAATGGCAAGATTTCATTTCTTTTGATGGATGCATAGTATTCCATTGTATGTATTTACTGAATATTCTTTATCCATTCATCTGTTGATGGACATCTAGGTTCTTTCCATAGTTTGGCTATTGTGCAGAATGCTGCTAAACACATTCAGATGCATGTGTCCCTTTGGATCGCTACATTTGTATCTTTAGGATAAGTACCCAGTAATGCAATTTCTGGGTCCCAGGGGAGCTCTATTTTCAACTTTTTGAGGAACCTCCATGTGTTTTCCAGAGTGGCTGCACCAGCTTGCATTCCCACCAATAGTGTAGGAGGGTTCCCCTTTCTCTACATCCTTGCTGACATCTCTTGTTTCCTGACTTGTTAATTTTAGCCATTCTGACTGGTGTGAGGTGGTATCTCATTGTGGTTTTGATTTGTATTTCCCTGATGCCCAGTTATGTTGAATAATTTTTCATATGTCTGTTAGCCATCTGGATGTCTTCATTGCAGAAATGTCTATTCATGTCTTCAGCCTATTCCTTGATTGCATTATTTGTTCTTTGGGGGTTGAGTTTGATGACTTCGTTATAGAGTTTGGATACTAGCCCTTTATTTGATATGTCACTTGTGAATATCTTCTCCCATTCTGTCAGTTGGTTTTTGGTTTTGTTGACTGTTTCCTTTGCTGTGCAAAAGCTTTTGATCTTCATGAAGTCCCAGTAGTTCATTTATGCCCTTGCATCCCTTGCCTTTGGCAATGTTTCAAGAAGTTGCTGTACCTGAGGTCAAAGAGGTTTCTGCCTGTGTTCTCCTCAAGGATTTTGATGGATTCCTGTCTCACATTGAGGTTCTTCATCCATTTTGAGTCTATTTTCATGTGTGGTGTAAGAAAATGGTCCAGTTTCATTCTTCTGCATGGGGCTGTCCAATTTTCCCAACACCATTTGTTGAAGAGACTGTCTTTTTTCCATTCGACATTCTTTCCTGCTTTGTCGAAGATTAGTTGACCATAGGGTTGAGGGTCATTTTATGGATTCTAATTCTGTTCCATTGATCTATGTGTCTGTTTTTGTGCCAGTATCATATTGTCTTGATGACAGCTTTGTAATAGAGCTTGAAGTCTGGAATTGTGATGCCACCAACTTTGGTTTTCTTTTTCAACATTCCTCTGGCTATTTGGGGTCTTTTCTGGTTCCATATAAATTTTAGGATTATTTCTTCCATTTCCTTGGAAAAAATTGGTGGTGTTTTGATAGGGATGGCATTAAATGTGTAGATTGCTTTAGGTAGCATAGGCATTTTCACAATATTTGTTCTTCCAATCCATGAGCATGGAACATTTTTCCATTTCATTGTGTCTTCTTCAATTCCTTTCATGAGTACTTTATAGTTTCCTGAGTACAGATTCTTTGCCTCTTTGGTTAGGATTATTTCTAGGTATCTTGTGGTTTGGGGAGCAATTGTAAATGGAATCAACTCTTTAATTTCTCTTTCTTCTGTCTTGCTGTTGGTTTCTAGAAATGCATCTGATTCCTGTGTATTGATTTTATATCCTGACACTTCGCTGAATTCCTGTATGAGTTCCTGTATGAGTTCTAGCAGTTTTGGAGTGGAGTCTTTTGGGTTTTCCACATAAAGTACCATATCATCTGTGAAGAGTGAGAGTTTGACATCTTCTTTGCCTATTCAGATGCATTTTATTTCTTTTCATTGTCTGATTGCTGAATCTAGGACTTCTAGTACTATGTTGAATAACAGTAATGATAGTGGACATCCCTGCAGTGTTCCTGACCCATAGGGAAAAACCTCTCAGTTTTTCCCCATTAGGAATGACACTTGCTGTGGGTTTTTCATAGATGGCTTTGATGATACTGAGGTATGTATCCTCTATCCCTACACTGGGAAGAATTTGATTAAGAAAGGATGCTGTACTTTGTCAAATGCTTTTTCAGCATCTATTGAGAGTATCATATGGTTCTTGTTCTTTCTTTTATTAATGTATTGTATCGCATTGATTGATTTGTGGATGTTGAGCCAACTTTGCAGCCCAGAAATAAATCCCACTTGTTTGTGGAGAATAATCCTTTTAATGTACTTTTGGATCCTATTGGCTAGTATTTTGGTGAGAATTTTTACATCTGTGTTCATTAAAGATATTGGTCTGTAATTCTCCTTTTTGACTGGGTCTTTGTCTGGTTTTGGGATCAAGGTAATGCTAGGAGATTTTGAAGACTTCTTCAATCCCCCTTCTGGTTATGGATCTGTTCAGGTTTTCTATTTCTTCCTGGTTCAGTTTTGGTGGTTTATATGTCTCTAGGAAGGCATCCATTTCTTCCAGATTGTCAAATGTGCTGGCGTATAGTTGCTCATAATATGTTCTTAGAATTGTTTGTATTTCTTTGGTCTTGGTTGTGATCTCTCCTCTTTCATTCATGATTTTATTTATTTGGGTCCTTTCTCTTTGCTTTTTGATAATGGTGGCCAGGGGTTTATCAAATTTATTAATTCTTTCGAAGAACCAGCTCTTAGTTTCATTGATTTGTTCTACTGTTATTTTGGTTTCTCTTTCATTGATTTCTGCTCTTATCTGTATTATTTTTCTTATCCTGCTGGGTTTAGGCTTTCTTTGCTGCTTTTTCTCCAGCTCCTTTAGGTGTAGGGTTAGGTTGTGTACTCGAGACCTTTCGTCTTCTTGAGAAAGGCTTGTATTAATATGTACTTTCCTCTGAGGACCATCTTTGCTGTGTCCCAAAGATTTTGAGCAGTTGTGTTTTCATTTTCATTTGTTTCCATGAATTTTTTTAATGCTTCTTTAATTTCATGGTTGACCCATTCATTCTTTAGTAGAATTCTCTTTACCCTCCATGTATTTGAGTTCTTTCCAGCTTTCCTCTTGTGAATGAGTTCTAGTTTCAGAGCATTGTGGTCTGAAACTATGCAGGGAATGACGCCAATCTTTTGGTATTGGTTGAGACCTGATTTGTGACTCAGGATGTGTTCTCTTCTGGAGAATGTTCCACGTGCACTCCTGAAGAATGTGTATTCTATTGCTTTGGGATGGAATGTTCTGAATATATCTGTGATGTCCATCTGGTCCAGTGTGTAACTTAAAACCTTTATTTCCTTGTTGATCTTTTGCTTGGATGATCTGTCCATTTCAGCAGGGGGTGTTAAATTCCCTTACTATTATTGTCTTATTGATGTGTTTTGTCTTGTTGATGTGTTTCTTTAATTTTGTTATTAATTGGTTTATATTATTGACTGCTCCCATGTTTGGGGCATAGATTTTTAAAATTGTTAGATCTTCTTGTTGGACAGACCCTTTAAGTATGATACAGTGTTCTTCCTCATCTCTTATTATAGACGGGCTTACAATCTAATTGATCTGATATAAGGATTACCACCCCATCTTTCTTTTGATGTCCATGAGCATGGTAAATTGTTTTCCACCCCCTCACTTTAAATATGGTGGTGTCTTTGGGTCTAAAATGAGTTTCTTGTGGACAGCATATCAATGGGTCTTGTTTCTTTTATCCATTCTGATACCAGGTGTCTTTTGACTGGGGGCATTTAGCCCATTTACATTCAGGGGAACTATTGAAAGATATGAATTTAGTGTCATTGTCTTGCCTATAAGGTGACTGTTACTGTATATTTTCTCTATTCCTTTCTGGTCTACTACTTTTAGGCTCTCTCTTTGCTTGGAAGACTCCTTTCAATATTTCCTGCAGGGCTGGTCTGATGTTTGCAAATTCTTTTAAGTTTGCTTGTCCTGGAAGCTTTTTATCTTTCGTTCTCTTTTCAATGATAGTCTAGCTGGATATAGTATTCTTGGCTGCATATTTTTCTCATTTAGTGCTCTGGAAAAATCATGCCAATCCTTTCTGGCCTGACAGGTCTCTGTGGATAGGTCTGCTGCCTATCTAATATTTCTACCATTGTACATTACAGATTTCTTGTCATGAGCTGCTTTCAGGATTTTCTTTTTGTCACTAAGACTTGTAAATTTTATTATCAGATGATAGGGTGTGGACCTATTCTTATTGATATTGAGGGGGATTCTCTGTGCCTCCTAGATTTTGATGCTTGTTCCCTTTGCCATATTAGGGAAATTCTCTACTATAATTCCCTCCAATATACCTTCTGCCCCCCTCTCTCTTTCTTCTTCTTCTGGGATCCCAACTATTCTAATATTGTTTCATCTTATGGTATCACTTATCTCTCAAATTCTCCTCTCATGGTCCAGTAGTTGTTTGTTTCTCTTTTGCTCAGCTTCTTTATTCTCTGTCATTTGGTCTTCTATATCATTAATTCTCTCTTCTGCTTCTTTTATCCTAGCAGTAAAAGCCTCCATTTTCTTATTGGACCTCATTAATAGCTTTTTTTTTTTTTTCAACTTGGTTAGATTTTAATTCTTTTATTTCTCCAGAGGGGAATTTTATTTCTCCAGAAAGGGATCCTCTAATATCTTCCATGTCTTTTTTGAACCCATCTAGCACTTTGATAATCATCGTTCTGAACTCTAATTCTGACATATTGCTGGCATCCATATTGATTAGGTCCATAGCTATCAGTACTTCCTCTTGTTCTTTTTTTTTTTTTGTGGTGAGTTTTCCACCTTGTCATTTATCCAGATATGAATATATGAACAAGAGAATAAAATACTAAAAGTGTCACAAAGGCCTCAGAAAAATATATGCTAAGTAAATCAGACGAGACCCAAAAGTGGGAGGGGAAGAAAGTGGGAAAAGAATAAAAATAAATAAAAAATAAAAAATAGATATATATGTTAGACTGGTGAATACAAAAGAGCAATCCACTTGATTTTGGGTGTATTCTGGTCTCTTAGAAGAAACTACCTCCCAACATTTTAAGGAAAGAAAAAAAAATATATATACACATACATATATTATATATTATATATACACACACACAAAAATAAGGGTAAACATGAAGGGATGGAGTATGAGTGTATAGATAAAAATTTTTAAAAATCATAAAAAAAGGAATTGATATGTTGGTCAAAAAAAGAAAAACAAGAGGAGAAAATGTGGTCAGACTGGAGAGTAGCACAAAGCCTTGGGCTAGATTTAGGGTAAATTTTGATCTATTAGAAGAAATTGTATCCCAAAATTTTAAAGGAAAAATATCTACATGTATAAAAACTAAGATTAAATAAAACAAAGGGTTAAAATATGACTATAACAATGAAAATTTGAAAAGATTTTTTTAAAAGGTAGTGCTAAGATAAAATAGTTAAAAAACATTAAAAGAAGAAAGTTAAAAAAATAGAATAAGAAAAAAAATTACAAAAAAAAATCACTTTGCAGGACTAAATAAAGAATCATGGGAAAAAGGCTACGGATTCTGTGTGTTGCTTTCTCCTCGCTCTGGAGTTTGAAGTTCTCATTGATTGGAGAAATTGGTCTTGGCTGGATATTCTTGCTGATCTTCTAGGGGAGGGGCCTGTTGCACTGATTCTCAAATGTCTTTGCCCGAGGCAGAATTGTACCACCCTTGCTAGTGGCCAGGCCATGTAATCTGTTCCTGTTCACTCTCAGGAGCTTTTATTTACTAAATGCTTTCCCTAGAGTTTTGGAGGAAAGTAGTGAAAATGGCAACCTCCCAATCTCTGGCCCAGAGGAGCTGAGAGCTCAGGGCCCCACTCCTCAGTGTGTCCTTAGAGAAAAGCAGTCAATCCCTCCCATTTCCCCGGTCTCTGGCTCCACTCTGTGCTCACCTGGCTTGTGACTGAACATTTCTATCTCTGGCGAATGGCCCCATTTTGAGTCTCCAAACCCAGCAGATTCTTGCCATGTGCTCCTTTGCTGCTCCTCCCAGAGGAGGAAGGAGGGGGGTCTCTCTGGGTCTGCAACTTGTGGGATCCCTGTTCAAAGAGCAGTGGCCCAACTGTGTGTTGGATCATAGCTTAAAGTAACCCTGAGCTGAGCTCACTCTTAGGCTCCAGCTCTGTCTCTGTAGCCTGCTTTCCCACTCTGATACCTGGCAGTACTGCCACCCTGGGCAATCTTTTTGTGATCCTGCAGGTCCTGAGACCACACTGTTCCCACGAGGGCTCCATCCCTGCTTAGCCTCTGGAGCGACGTCTCTCAGTGGAGCTGACTTCTACAAGTTCTGATTTTGTGCTCCGCTGCTCCACTGCTTGCCAGAAGCTGGCCCCTCCCCCTGCAGTGTATTTTCCCGTCACCTCAGATTCACTTCTCCACACATCCTACCTTCCAGAAAGTGGTCAATTTTCTTTTCCTAGAATTGCTGCTCCTCTTCTCTTCTGTCTCCTGTTGTGTTTGTAGGTGTTTGGAATGATTTGGTAACTATTTAGCTAAAGTTCTGGGATCTAAAGCTGTTTCATTCTACTACTCCTCCAGCATCTTGTTAACCAGCCACTGGCAATATTTTTTATTTAAGAAAAGAACATTTAATTTTGGACTTTCAGACATCAACCCTATAACTGGGGAAGGGATTCTTTGAGCTGGGTAAAATTTTCAGAACTTTTTAAATCATGTCATGTGTTTAACTTTTCATTTGTATTTTGGTCACAAGGAAAACTATTCCTGAATTTGTTTATTGAAGAGCTTTTTCTTCCTGTGATTGTTTTTTGTAGTATCAAGGTCAAAATAAACAAAAGAACCAAAAAAATTAGTAAAAATTTAGGTTATAATACAAAATCTCTAAAATCTTTTCAGTAATTCCATAGTGTATTGTATGACTAGAGAAAAAGAGCTAACAGAGGTGTGTTTTCTATAACAATACTACCTCCTCTGTGTTTTTACCTCTTCAGAGGCTAATAAGACTGTCAAATTGATGGAAAACTTCATGCTTACTAAATTATAGCACCTCAATTTACATTAGTGTAATATGGGCCAAAAGTGAAATACTATCTCATTTCAAAAGTCGGTAAATTTATTTTATTACTGATAGTTGATTTTCCTAGTTGATTATAGTTGATTTTCCTAGTACTGTCAGCTGTAATAGTTCCTTTTTAGGGTTTTAAATTTTTTTTTAAGAAAAGAAAAGAAAGGAGAATGGGAAGGAGGGAAGAGGAAGAGAAAGAGAAAGAGAGAGAGAGAGAGAAATCTAAGGAGGAAAACAACTTGTGATCATTAGTGTTCTTCCTCCCAACATGTTACATAACTAGTAAAATGGGATTTTTTAAATCTTCTCTTAATTTGGTTTGAGTTAACCTGTTTTCTTTTATTCTCTTTGTTTGCAATGTCCCAGCAAGTTATCTTGACAAAAACACATTAATATTGAAGAGTAAAATGAGAGATCATATAGGGACTTCTCCTATGTCACATTCAACGTGATCTCATTTATGTGAGATGATCTAGTGTGTGCTGAGATTTTATTTTGAAAGTGTAAAAAAAGTCTGAGTAATGAGTAAAATTTCCTGGAGATGGCAAAATAGAAATAGGAGAGACCTTATTCAAAAGAGAGATTGCCCTCTATGTCCCTACGGGAGCACAGGGAAATCTCAAGAGGAAACCAAGCATTTAATACCATGTGGTATGGTACTTGATCAGAAAGCATCAAAGAAGAATTATAAATTCCCAGTGTGACAACTCAAAAGAAATGCTTCATTATCTTTAAAAGAACACTTAGGGGTGCCTGGGTGGCTCAGTTGGTTGTGTCCAACTCATCATTTTGGTTCACTTCATGATCTCATGATCTCAGGGTTGTGAGATGGAGCCCCATGTCAGGCTCTGCATTCTGCAGGAAGTTTTCTTGAGACTCTCCCTCTCTCTCTTCCTCTGCTCCACCCTTCCTCTAAAATAAATAAATAAATAAATCTTTTAAAAAATAATAAAAAATGAAACAGATAATAAAACACTTTGTTTTCTGCTGATCCATGATTCCCGTCAATAAGAAAACCCAAAACCATAAATTAATAAAAAGATACTGAAGATAAGTGCACTTAAAGAGTGAAATTATGAATATCTATATTGCTTGTAACACAGAGCTTTTGTAAGTGTCATAATAACTTAAAAAAATAGGTGGAGTAGGTTTTAACCTATTTTACAGATGAGGAAACAGAAGCTTGGGGGAGATTCAGTGATAAAAAATAAGTACTGGAAAGCTGGCAGTGGTACATTGATGTTAACTTTCTAAGTTTAGTGAAATTCTCACCACGCCAAACCTTTTTTTTTTTTTTTCAATCAGTGGATATTCTTGAAGTAAGAATTAAATTTTTTCATGATTGTGATTTTTCTTCTAAAGAAGACTTTTATTTTCTCATTCAACACTGGGGTGGCTCTGCTTTAAAGGATAGAGTACTAAGAACAGGAGCTCCATGGTAAAATTTTGTGGTCCTTGCTCTCAAAGAGGTTCTAATCTAATAGTACGGGAAGAGAAGCAAATATGCTAAAATTTCTTACACTTCCTTCTCATTGGAAGCTTAGGCCTATAAATTTTGAACAACTCTTTAATCTTTCAGAACTAATTTTTATACTTCTATGGTCCTGTAGAATTCTGTGTATAACACCATCCTTAGTTTCCATATATGTTGTAGTTTTTTGTGATTATATTTCATAATTATATCTAATCAGTCTTAGACTTGTTGAGTGTAAAGGTTTGTACCCACTAATCCTATTTATACAAGGTCAAGCCCAGTGCTTGGCATGCAGCAAGTGCTCAATACATGTGTTGGTTTATCATATGTTTATTATTAGAAAGGCACACACAGCTTGCATAAAATTCAAGTACTACAGAGGTGTATAACGTAAGAAATAAAACTATTTCATCTCTCTCAGCATATAGCATGATTCTGTCCTGCATGATGTTAACTGTCAAACATTACATTAATTTTTTAAATTGAATTAGACATTAAAATTTATCACTTTTATTTAAATTGAAGTATGACAGGTTCACATATGTCAGCCACATAGGTCATCAAACTTTTGCTGCTTAACTGATTTTCATTTTGGTCTGGGTTAGCATGTATGTAATCATTTTCTGTCAGCTTCCTAAAGAATGTTTATAAAAGTTGCCTTTCTTTTACAAGTAACATAAAATTATTGATCACCGTGCCAGGTATCAATACTATTGATTTTGTAGATGAATTGCTATTAATACCCAGAGAATAGCTCTCAAATCATTTCTTAATTTCCATAGGTAAAATATTTCCTTTTATATATCTAGGTAATCTGATTTCTTCTCTCTCCTCCTTCAGTATCATGTCTGTTTTATAAACATTGATGAAAAACAGAAGTCTGAATATTTTTTTCTATTTTCTCTGTCACAGAAAGAAAAATATTGGTATACTTCAAGATAAGAAATTGAGTGCTAATACTTTGGAAGGGCCATTTTAATCACTATGATTGTAGTAGAGCACTTAAAATGCATGTAGTGGAATCTAAAAATAGATTTAAAAATTGTTCAATAAGTCTGCTCACTCATTTGATTACTTTATAGTTGGAAATAAAACCATCCTTTCTTTAGGCTATAGTATTTCATTTGGGTTAATCATTGAATAAGATGCACTCAGTTCTTGACATTTTAGTGTGAATCTTGGTATTTTAGCAAGCATCTTAATAAATTTGACTTGGATGATTTATATGGTTTCTCATTGAGAATTTCCCATAATAACCCTCAACAATAAGAGTGATTAATCAGTAGCTATGTTGTTTAATAAGTAAAACCTCAATTCTGAGAATCATCGTTGCCCCTTGGTTATGATGTGTCTGAGACTATGTCTGCCATCTCTCTTCATAAATACAGAAGAGATTATTGGTTGATATTGTGTTAGAGATGCTGTTTGCAGAACTTAAATTTGCTCATCATTCTAATCTTTTGGTTCACTAGCAGTTTAAAAAAGAGCACTCTTTCAGTAAACTGGATTCAACATTGACAGTTCTGCTCAGTAGTAGCCATATTTATTCATATGACATAATGATTCCTGTTGTTTCAAAGATTCTCTTTGCTTTTCTCATGTTTCCACCATACTTTATTCATGGATTCCATGACTCTTGCTGTTCCAAATAGATTCATTTCCCAAATAAAATAGAAATTATCATATCTACCTATTCATTTTTAACCCAAATATACTAACCTATTTTTCCTGGAGGTTAAAAATAACATGTGAAGCCTTTATGTTTCCAATTTTTGATAATGACATTTTTATCACCCAGTCCATTTTGAATCAAAATCTTGATATGATTTTTACTCTTTGTTTGTCTAGATTTTTCTTAAGAATTCATATTAAAATCTGCCCGCCCAAATGACCTTTAGCACTGCATCTCTCATTTGTTTTACCCTTTCTTTCCACTTGTTATTGCCTCCCAGTATCATTTAACTTGGGGATTACTATTGTCATCACCTTTTAATCCCATGACCACATCCACTCCCTTACTCTTTCCCAACACAAAACTCTTCTTATGGCCAAAATTACCCATAAATCCTGGATTTCAGTATTTTTATTTTTAAGCGTCATTGGTAACTCATTACTGCCTATAAAATAAGATGCACTGTTTTCTTTTGGTGTTCAAGACTTCCAACCCTCAGCTTGTTTTGTGAGATTAAGAGTCTTTTATGGTTTGTCTCCCTCCTGATCCCATCTTGTTTCATTCATTCTTTTCCTACCCCCAAGCCCCCCACGTTGCATCTCCACTTCCTCATATCAGGGAGATCATATGATAGTTGTCTTTCTCTGACTGACTTATTTCACTTAGCATAATACCCTCTAGTTCCATCCACGTCATCGCAAATGGCAAGATTTCATTTCTATTGATGGCTGTGTAGTATTCCATTGTATATATATACCACCTCTTCTTTATCCATTCATCTGTTGATGGACATCTAGGTTCTTTCCATAGTTTGGCTATTGTGGGCATTGCTGCTATAAACATTTGGGTGCACGTGCCCCTTCGGATCACTATGTCTGTATCTTTAGGGTAAATACCCAGTAGTGTAATTGCTGGGTCATAGGGTAGCTCTCTTTTCAACTTTTTGAGGAACCTCCATGCTGTTTTCCAGAGTGGCTGCACCAGCTTGCATTCCCACCAACAGTGTAGGAGGGTTCCCCTTTCTCCACATCCTAACCACATCTGTCATTTCCTGACTTGTTAATTTTAGGCATTCTGACTAGTGTGAGGTGGTATCTCACTGTGGTTTTGATTTGTACTTCCCTGATGCCGAGTGACGTGGAGCATTTTTTCATGTGTCTGTTGGCCATCTGGATGTCTTCTTTGCAGAAATGTCTGTTCATTATCATAGACATTTTCATAATATTTGTTCTTCCAATCCATGAGCATGGAACGTTTTTCCATTTCATTGTGTTTTCTTCAATTCCTTTCATGAGTACTTTATAGTTTCCTGAGTAAAGATTCTTTGCCTCTTTGGTTAGGATTATTCCTGGTATCTTGTGGTTTCCGGATTGATTGTAAATGGAATCGACTCTTTAATTTCTCTTTCTTCTGTCTTGCTGTTGGTTTCTAGAAATGCATCTGATTCCTGTGCATTGATTTTATATCCTGACACTTCGCTGAATTCCTGTATGAGTTCCTGTATGAGTTCTAGCAGTTTTGGAGTGGAGTCTTTTGGGTTTTCCACATAAAGTATTGTATCATCTGCAAAGAGTAAGAGTTTGACATCTTCTTTGCCGATCTGGATGCCCTTTGTTTCTTTTGTTGTCTGATTGCTGAGGCTAGGACCTCTAATACTAAGTTAAATAGCAGTAGTGATAGTGGACATCCCTGTAGTGTTCCTGACCGTAGGGAAAAAGCTCTCAGTTTTTCCCCATTAGGAATGATACTTGCTGTGGGTTTTTTTCATATATGGCTTTGATGATAATGAGGTATGTGCCCTCTATCCCTATACTGTGAAGAGTTTTGATCAAGAAAGGATGCTGTACTTTGTCAAATGCTTTTTCAGCATCTATTGAGAGTATCATATGGTTCTTGTTCTTTCTTTTATTAATGTATTGTATCACATTCATTGATTTGAAGATGTTGAACCAACCTTGCATCCCTGGAATAAATCACACTTGGTCGTGGTAAATAATCCTTTTAATATACTGTTGGATCCTATTGGCTAGTGTTTTTGTGAGAATTTTTGCATCTGTCTTCATCAAAGATACTGGTCTGTAATTCTCCTTTTTGACAGGGTCTTTGACTGGTTTTGGGATCAAGGTAATGCTGGCCTCATAAAATGAGTTTGGAAGTTTTCCTTCCATTTCTATTTTTTGGAACAGTTTCAGGAGAATAGGTATTATTAATTCTTCTTTAGATGTTTGGTAGAATTCCCCTGGGAAGCTGTCTGGCCCTGGGATCTTGTTTGTTGGGGGATTTTTTTATTACTGCTTCTGTGTCCTTAGTGCTTTCATGTCTGTTCAGGTTTTCCATTTCTTCGTGGTTCAGTTTGGTAGTTTATATTTCTGTAGAAATGCATCCATTTCTTCCATATTGTCAAATTTGCTAGCATATAGTTGTTCATAATATTTTCTTATAATTGTTTGTATTTCCATGATGTTGGTTGTGATCTCTCCTCTTTCATTCATGATTTTATTTATTTGGGTCCTTTCTCTTTTCTCTTTGATAAGTTGGCCAGTTGTTTTATCAATCTTATTAATTCTTTCAAAGAACCAACTCCTAGTTTCGTTGATTTGTTCTACTGTTTTTTGTTTGTTTGTTTGTTTGTTTCTATTTCATTGATTTCTGCTCAGATCTTTATTATTTCTCTTATCCTGCTGGGTTTAGGCTTTCTTTGCTTCTCTTTCTCCTGCTCCTATAGGTGTAGGGTTAGGTTGTATACTCATTCCTTGAGAAAGCCTTTTATAGATATATAATTTCCTCTCAGGACCCCATTTCCTGTGTCCCAAATTTTGAACAGTTGTCTTTTCATTTAATTTGTCTTCATGTATTTTTTAAATTCTTCTTTAATTTCCTTGTTGACCCTTTCATTCTTTAGTAGGATGCTCTTTAGCCTCCATGTATTTGAATTCTTTCCAACTTTCCTCTTTTGGTTGAGTTGTAGTTTCAGAGCATTGTGGTATGAAAATATTCAGGCAATGATCCAAATCTTTTGGTATTGGTTGAGACCTGCTTTGTGACCCAGGATATGATCTATTCTGGAGAATGTTCCATGTGCACTAGAGAAGAATGTGTATTCTGTTGCTTTGGGATGGAATGTTCTGCATATATCTGTGATGTCCATCTGGTCCAGTATGTCATTTAAGGCCTTTATTTACTTGTTGATCTTTTGCTTGGATGATCTGTCCATTTCAGTAAGGGGGGTGTTAAAGTCCCCTACTATTATTGTATTATTGTTGCTGTGTTTCTTTTACTTTGTTATTGATTGGTTTATATAATTGGTTGGTCCTATGTTAGGGACATAAATATTTAAAATTGTTAGATATTCTTGTTGGAAAGACCATTTAATTAAAATGTCTTTCCTTATCTCTTGTTATAGTCTTTGACTTAAAATCTAATTGATCTGATATAAGGATTACCACCCCAGCTTTTTTTTTTTTTTTTTTATATCCTTGAGTATGGTAAATTGTTTTCCACCCCCTCACTTTAAATCTGGTGGTGTCTTTGGGTCTAAAATGAGTTTCTTGTAGAGAGCATATCGATGGGTCTTTTTTTTTTTTTTTTTTTTTTATCCATTCTGATACCTGGTGTCTTTTGACTGGGACATTTAGCCTATTTACATTCAGGTTAACTATTGAGAGATATGAATTTAGAGCCATTGTATTGCCTGAAAGGTTTCTGTTACTATATATTGTCTCTGTTCCTTTTTGGTCTTTACTTTTAGGTTCTCACTTTGCTGAGAAAGACTCCTTTCAATATTTCTTGTAGGGCTGGATTGGTGCTTGGAAATGCTTTTAGTTTTTGTTTGTCCTGAAAAATTTTTATTTCTCCTTATATTTTTAGTGACAGCCTAGGTGGATCTAGTATTCTTGGCTGCATATTTTTGTTATTTAGTGCTCTGGGTATATCATGCCAGTCCTTTCTGGCCTGACAGGTCTCTGTGAATAGGTCTGCTGCCAACCTAATATTTCTACCATTGTAGGTTACAGAACTGTTGTCCTCACCTATTTTCAGGATTTTCTCTTTGTCGCTGAAACTTCTAAGTTTTACTATTAGATGACAGTGTGTTGACCTCTTCCTGTTGATTTTGGGTGGGGTTCTCTGTGCCTCCTGTATTTTGATGCCTGTTCCCTTCACCAAATTAGGGAAATTTTCTGCTATAATTTGTGCCACTATACCTTCTGCACCTTTCTCTCTCTTCTTCTTCTTCTGGGATCCCAGTTATTCTAATATTGTTTCTATAGTATCACCTTCTCTCGAATTCTCCCTCATGGTCCAGTAGTTGTGTATCTCTCTTTTACTGAGCTTCTTTATTCTCCATCCTTTGGTCTTCTATGTCCCTAATTTTCTCTTCTACCTCATTTATCCTAGTATTAGGAGGCTCTGTTTTTTATTTGACCTCAGTAATAGCTTTTTTTATTTCAATGTGGTTAGATTTTAGTTCTTTTATTTCTCTAGAAAGGGATTCTCTAGTATCATCTATGCTTTTTTCAAGCCCAGCTAGCACCTTGATAATCATCATTCTGAACTCTAGTTCTGACATCTTACTATGTCCATATTGATTACACCCCTAGCCGTCGGTACTGCTTCTTGTTCTTTTTTTTTTTTTTTAGAGGTGAGTTTTTCTGCCTTGTCATTTTATCCAGATAAGAATAGATGAATGAGATAACAAGATAGTAAAAGGGTAGCAACGACTCCAGAAAAATATACTAACCAAATTGGAAGAGACCCAAAACTGTGGGGGAAAGAAAGGGAGGAAGTAGTCTGGTGAATAGAAGAGAACCACACACTTGATTTTGGTTGTATTTTGGTCTGTTAGAAGAAACTGCCTCCCAAAATTTCAAAGAAATAAACATAAATATATATATATATATATATATATATATATATATATATACACACACACACACACACACACACACACACACAAATAAAGGTAAACATGATGAAGGGATGAAATATGACTGTGAAGATGAAAATTAGAAAGATTCTATAAAAGGAATTGATAACATAAGAAGTTCATTGAAAAAAAGGAAGTTTGTTGGGGAAAAAAATGAAGAATGAATGTGATCAGACTGGAGACTAGAACAAAGACTGCAGATTAAAACAAAACTAGCACTTCACAGTGCTAGTTTTAGGGTGTATTTTGATCTGTTAGAAAAAAACTGTATCCCAAAATTTTGAAGAAAGAAAAACATATATGTATATAAAAAATAATGTTAAATATAATGAAGGGATAAATTATGACTATAACAATGGAAATTATAAAAAGATTTTTTTAAAAGGTATTGATAAGATAAAATATTTTTAAAAGGTTAAATAGGAAAGAGGAAAAATTAAAAAAATAGAAAAGAAAAAAATCAAAATTTAAATAATTTAACTTTGAAAGACTAAAGAATCATGGGGGAAAAGGCCTGAATTCTATATGTTGCATTCCCCTAACTCTGGAGTTCTACAGTTCTCATTGATTTTTGTACTTTGTCTTGGCTGTCTGTTCTTGCTGATCTTCTGGTGGAGGGGCCTGTTGCAGTGATTCTCAAATGTCTTTCTTTGGTGAAGGACATCACCCTTGGGAATTGCACCACCCTTGCCAGGGGCCAGGCTAAGTAACCTGCTTGGGTTTGCTCTTTGTAGTTTTTATTCCCTGAATGCTTTCTGTAGACCCTTGGGAGATGAGAATGAAAATGGTGACCTTCCAATCTCCAGCCCCATAAAAGTCAGGAGCTCTGGGCTCCACTCCTCAGTGCATCCTCAGAGGAAATTAGTCAATCACTCCTGTCTCCCTGGTCTCTGGCCACACTCTGTGCTCACCCAGCCTGTGATCCAGTGTTTCTGTCTCTGGTTGATGGCCTCCTTTAGAGTCTCCAAACCCAGCAGATCCTACAGGATGCTCCTGCTCTGCTCTTCTCTTCAGCCAGCTTCCTTAGTCCAGTACCTGGGAGCTCTCCCACATTCAGATAGCCCTGGTATTTTTGTGACCTCATGGGTCCTGAGACCATGCTGTCCCCACAAGGGCTCCACCCACCACTTAGCCTCTGGAGCAATGTCCCTCAGTGGAGCTGACTTCCAAAAGTTCTGATTTTGTGCTTCACTGCTCTACTGCTTGCTGGGACATGGACCTTCCCCCTTTGATTTATCTTCCCTTTTGTCACCTGGGATTCACTTCTCCACAGGTCCTATCTTCTAATAAGTGGTTGCTTTTTGTTCCTATAATTGCTGCTCTTCTTCTCTTTGATCTCCTGTTGAGTTTGTAAGTGTTCAAAATGGTTTGATAACTATCTAGCTGAACTCCTGGGACCCAACAATATTTAGGTCTCCTACTTCTCTGCTGTCTTGCTCCTCCCCCACAATTGCCAAGTTATTTTAAAGCAAAACTAATATAGGAATCCTTATACTCTAGCTTCTTTATGAATCCAGACCTTTATTGAGTGTGTATGTGTGTATTTGTTTTTAAGATTATGGTGAAAAATAAAATTCTCTTTGGAGAAGACCAATGTTTGAAAACAATTTAAATCCTTCTATATACCTCTTATTTTTGAATCATGAGATATGTTCAGTAAAAGTAGAAAGCAAATACTAACACTGATCTTTAATACATCTCTTGTTTATATGAAGAGAACAGATTTGAGGAATAAAATGGTACATTGGGTTCAACTAGTGAGTAGATAATCATAATTTTTAGGGAAGACTATTTTACAACAGCTTAAGGGATACACAAAACAAAAGCCTTAAACCGTGTAAAGGGATTAGACTAGTGTTGTCTCAGTAACTGGATGAGTTGTGTAAATCTAGAACTTCAATGGAAGAGGAAGTGTATTCATCCTAATCCCAAACATGAAAAACTTGTTCATCTTTAAGTATACATTTAATATTTTACATAGTAAATATGTTTTTATAATATCCATAAAGATTTTCTAGAATCTGTTATTTTAAAATGTAAGTAAAACATGATTAGACAATTCCTTATTTAAAGGAGGGATTAAGTGAGAGTATAAAAATATTTTAAGTCATATTTTCTGAAATTTGTTTTATGGGAAATAAATCATACAAGATATTTAATGAAAAATATTCATAAATAAATGCTTTAAAAATATTTCACAAGTAATCCTATATTGAAGTCAAGTCACTCATTACCATACTAAAGATTCAGCATTTTTTGAGACATTAGAAGCCAACTTATCTCAAAATTATTTTATTACAAGTTATCTTCCTAAGACAAACACATTTTTTTTTTCTCAAACCATCAAACTAGTATTTGTCATGAAAAATGCTCTGGAATATTCTTTTAAAATGTCACTAATTTAAAAAAATCTGTACAGGTAGAGATCAGAATTGGGATTGGAAGTTTTTGCAATGGCCTGCAGCCTTTAGCACATGAGATAAAACTTCAGAGAACGCCCATGACTAGTAGTATGTGGAGGCAAATTTTGCATAGGTGTAACATTCACTGAAATGACCATACTAGATTCCATTTGATTTCACTGAACTTTTGCTTTTCATATATAAAGGAGCAACAATTTTGCCTTCTTCAATGTGTTTTTGTGCAGATTGTATGTGAAAATTTATTTTATCAGCCTCTAAGTGCTACAAATTTCCCAAGCTTTTCAACTTAATTTTGCCCCACACTGTTGGCCAGTATCAATTTTTCAAGTCAGGTAGTTTTCCCCAGTCTAAATTATTGTTTTGAATGTGTTCTACTTTCCTCCCATCCCTGAAGA
The DNA here is from genome assembly GCF_010015895.1 of Lontra canadensis. Taxonomy (NCBI): domain Eukaryota; kingdom Metazoa; phylum Chordata; class Mammalia; order Carnivora; family Mustelidae; genus Lontra; species Lontra canadensis. The sequence goes on along the minus strand of NW_022631012.1, from coordinate 1,927,978 downwards.
TACTCCTCTAGTTTTGACATGCTTCCTACTTCTCTGGGAAAATATAAAAGTTATGGAAACTCCTCAGTATCTTGCTACCACATCTCTAAAACTTACATGCTGGTGCTTTCATTCCTATTAAAATGGTGGTGTGGTTCCTGCAGTCACAGAATTTCACCTCCAACACTCTCAGAGTTCTAAGCAAATTTTCTTTCTCTATCTTGAGTTTTCATTGAGTTGGTGTCCTTTAGATTCTTTCCATCAATATTTAAAAACAGGTTATTTTACCTATCAAACTAAGACAAACAGCACCAAAAACATGATATAAAATGTAACAGCTAAACATGCAAACTTTTATTCATGTGTGTTTATATAATCTGCATTTTTAAGTATATAGTACTTATATATACATATGTATGTATATATATGTGTGTGTGTGTGTATTATATATGCTTCAGCTATCATCATTTCTCTTTTCTTAGATTTGAAGTAAAAAAATTCCTTAAGAATTGTCTGTACTTGGTCTCCCTTGTCACCATCTAGTCATTCTGAATAAATAAATCATCAGTCTGACTCTTGCATATGTACTTTACCCTCAAATTTATTTTCAAATAGCTGGCAACTAGTTGTTTGTTTTAATGGAATAACTTTAATATCCTTTGAGAAACACTTAAAGAGAACTGATTTCAAATGTCTGTTTCTGTGATTTATGTAAGACTTATGGTTTACCTATATGTGATACCATAAGCACTAATAACCATTCCAAAAGAAATTCTCTAAAATATATTAAATAGATAAAGCAAGATTTTATTTCCCAGATCAGAAATAGGCAAGATAATATTCATGTTGCCTTTTAAAATGCTCATTTCTTCCCCCTGTAGTCCCTGTTCAATGTCCCAGAAGTCATAAAGTATCACGTTAACACCTCTATGTATGTCTTCTGTACCTATATAATTTATTGATGGACTATGCATAAATTAGACATTTCTCAGTGGATTATGAATATGCATTGCTTCTCCAGTGGCTTAGGTTGATTTCTCTTTTAAATAACAAATACCTGTGAATTTAACCAGATCTTTTGTTCACTAACATCATCCATTAAATTCTTAACCCTTACATCAGATCAAAATTTAAGAAACTCTTCAAGCTTTTACAATGTATAATAAAGACTTCTGACTGCATCAATGTGGTGTATTTAAAGGGCTAGAGTGTTTTGAATAAAATTTCAAACTTTGTCCTTAGCTGTTCATTTTATTCCTATTCAGAACATTCTTAATATCAGGAAATTACTTTGATAATTTTCTTATTGTATTCTAAAAGGACTAGCTGAATTTGAAATGAAAATTATTTTAATTACAGCAACAGAAAAGTCGATATGATATTTCTTTCTGGCAGTTTGTTCCATAGGAGTTCATTCAAGAAGTAAAGTTGTACTGAATATAACTTACATGCACATTATCTAGTTTTAGCATGTAAATGGTAGCTCAAATTATAGTGGTAGCCCAATTTCATAAGCAGTATTTTAAAACAGAATATCAGGCACCTGGGGGCTCAGTTGGTTGAGTGACTGCCTTTGGCCCAGGTCATGATCCTGGGGTCCTGGGATCGAGTCCTACATTGGGCTCCCAGCTCCATGGGGAGTTTGCTTCTCCTCTGACTTTTTCCCCTCTCATGCTCTCTCTCTGTCAAATAAATAAATAAATAAAATCTAAAAAAAATAAATAAAACAGAGTATCTAGAAAGGACTACTATGCAAATAAAAGGACTACTAAAAAAAAATGATTCTTGTTTTTTCTGCATGTTTCTTTTCCTAGTCTTGTTGCTATTTTGCTTTGTGTCCTTCCATTCCCTTATGTTGATTGTATCATTTTCTTTTAAACTCTTCTTTCCATGACACTTATCTCCAAAGCAGTTATTGAGATGGGATCAGTAAAATTGCTGAACTGGTTGCATGAAGAACAAACTGTCTTTTAGAAAATATACTTGATCTCTCACAAGTTAAATGGATGTTTTATTAGTGCCTTTCAAAGCATTATCTCATTTAATTCTACCAGCATCTACTTCAAACAGACAATAAAATTATGCCTTGCATCTTATAAAGGAAGAAACTGATTCAGACTTCCAAGGTACCTATCTCCTAAGATTACAGTTGATAAAGGAACTAGAACTGGAACACAAATCTGTCTTAAAGTAAATTTCATGCTTTGATTTCTCTGAAATTACTAAAAGACATGAACTTAAGCTTTTTAGATTCTCCAAAATTCATTTAAATTTGGTTTTAGAATGTTAATTTTCTCTATATTTGACCACTATTAAAATGTATGTATAGTTTCTATATACCACTTTCTATGCAGCAAGTTATGCTAAAAGACTGTTGTAGTAATGTAAGTTGATGGGAATAAATCAATGTAAGATTTTTTGAAAATGTTGGTAAGCCCCATTTAAGTATTTTGTTGTAGATAATTGAGAATTAATTTCAAAGTCTAAGGAGGTTCTGTACAATGTGGTAGCTGTGTGGTAAGTTCTGCAAATATTACAAGTAATAACATTTTATGTTTAGCAATGATTAAGGATTCATATTGGCAAATTCTAGAGAAGAAATTATTTTCATGATATGTTTGTACCCTTAGATTAATGTTAGATATAATCTATTTGTACAGTACTCAGTATGTAAAATTCCATTGTGATTGATCAGTACATAAAATTGATACTAATACTATTGATCATTTTCACACACTTATGTTGTTACATAGAAGAGAACTATAAATCCTTGTGCTTTTAAGCCTTTTCTTTTTAACATCAACATATCTCTCAAATAAGAAAGCCTAATGTCTGCCTTCAAAAAATCAACTTTTATTAGAAATTATTCACAATTTTTATCTACTCGTTCATATTTCTGAAATTCACAGAATGCATATCGTGTTTTTTAAGAAAAATTGTCTCTTGAATATTTTGTAGCACATGATACCTATTAGCGTTTCATTTACCTCCCTCAAAATATGGTTAAAATTTTATTAGAAATCTTCCTTTGGATTATCAATTTTTAATCAGTTTATTGAGATTTTATGGCAATTTTCTTTCCATGAAATTTGATTACTTTAATTCTACAACTTAATGAGTTTTTGTAAACTCAGAGTTATGCAGTCTTTAATACTGTCCAAATTTAGAATATTGCCATCACCCTCCCAAAAAAGCCTGTAATCATTATCACCGATCCCCATTCTCACCCCACCTCTAGGCAACAACTAAACTGTATATATTTGTATATATTTATCTACAGTAGATATTTTTTTAAAATAAAATATAGTCACATATGTTCTTTTGTATCTGGCTTCTTTCATGGAGCATGATTTTATTATTTTCAGTATTGTAATAAATATAGATGCCTTGTTCCTTTTTGTGGCTACATATTCTATACACTTACACACATACTGCATTTGTTTATCCATTTATTAGGTGATGAGCTTCTTTGACTTTTTTGGCTATTATGAAAAAAGGTTCTGTGCATATTCATTGCACAGATCTTTGTGTGCACATTTACCTTTATTTCTCCTGGGTGGAGAGCTAAGGAGAAGAGTTGCTAGGTCATATGATAATTTGTGTTTCACTTTTTGAGGAACTGGCAAGCTGTTGGCTGCAGTGCATTACTGCCACCGTGTTTGAGTGTTTCAGCTTCTTCCACCCTTACTCTCTCTTGTTATTTTCAGCCTGTTGATTATATTCCAGTGAATATAAAATGGCATATCATTGTGGTCCTTATTTGTGTTTCCCTAATGATTAATACTCTTGAGAAATTTTTCATTTACTTATTGGACATTTTTAGATCTTCTTTGGAAGAATGTCTATTTAATTACTTTGCCCATTTTTTCCAGTTAATTTTATTTTTTTTAATATACTCTGAATACCAATCTCCATCAGATATATAACTTACAAATACTTTCTTCCATTATGTGATATCTCTTGAAGCAGATTTTTAAAAAATTCGATGAATTTTTTTTTGCAAAGTACAATTTATCAGTTTTTTAAATTTTAATTTTAAATTTAATGAAGTTTTTAATTTTGATGAACTATAATTTATATATATTTTTAATCACTTGCACTTTTGGTACAATCTAAGAAATCACCAACTAATCCAAGTCCTATGGGTTTACCCCTATGTTTTCTTCCAAGAATTTCATAGTTTTAAGTCTTACAATTAGGTCTGTGATCTGTTATTGGTTAATTTTTGTGTGTGATATAGGGATCCAAATTTGTATATTTTATACATGACTGTCTATTTGCACCATTTGTTGAAAAAAAGTATTCTCTTTAATTTTCTTGGCACCTTTGTCAGAAATGATATGACCATAAATGTAAGAATTTATTTCTGGGTTCTCAATGTATTACCTTCAGACAAAGTATACAGCCCATGGCACTTTATTTATATGGACTCAGTGATACTCTTCTGAATACCTTAGTGGGGACTCTCTAGATAGATTTTCTTTCTTCTACTAGTTTGGGAGTCAGAAAACTTTTCCTCAAAGAGCCAGGTGAAAAATAGTTTGGTTCACTCAACTCTGATAATGTGACATGAAAACATTCATTGACAATGTATAAATGAATGAACATGCTGTTTCAGTACTGTCATGATGCTGGTCCATGACTTATGGGTGCTGTTCACTTTACTAGATTCAGTCTTACAAGTAACCATAGTTACTTAACTTTTATTGAATGAATTAAAAAAATGTTTTCATATTCTTCATTATTCATGTTACCCTCTTTTAAAAGTCTTTAGTTTATCTTTGGCTCAAGGCTTAAATTATGATTTTGATAGACCACTTTGATATGTCCAATGTATAGTGGGACTATTGATAGTCCTTGTTTTGAATAATCATTACTTTAATGCAACCTTAGTTTTTATGCATCAATATTACAGTTTGGGATTATAGTAATTTTGTGATCACCTAATCTCTCAACATTTTTCCCTTTGTTAAATTTTGTTGAATTTTGTGTTCCTTCCACTTTCCTTCTATACTTTTCATTTATCTTTCTGCGTGTCACTATGCTGATTTTATCCCATAGTAGGTAGTCTGAAACAAGCTTTCCTTACTTTATCTACAAGTAGGTTTAAAATAAAAAGATTATTCTGTAACCAAACCAGTCTTCCAGGTATGCCCCATCCATATAATTCCAAACCTCTTACCAAATTTTCCAAGGGACTTTATAAAAATGTAACATCCCAGTCTTGCTTGAACTGACTCTACACTTCCATAAACACAGTAGTCAGCTGGGCCAATAATCATCTATACTTTCTACCAAGTATCATATGTTTTCAACAGAAAAAAAATTAATCAATTCAGAAAACAGTAAGACTCAAAAATTTCTAATCCTTGTGTCCCACTGACTCCATATTGATGATAGTGTGTTCCTTGGCAATATAAATCTGAAAGCTGTTAATAAATTCTGTCATTCCCATTGTTTTTGTCATGCATTAAAAGATAAGAAGTACAAAGCTATATTTTAGAAGATTGACAGATTTTCCAGGCATCTGCCATATTAGCTACCCAGTCAAATATATTTTTGTAGAACACAATGTATTCAATCTTTCAGACTACAAAATAAGGAACAAATCCTTCCACACTGTCCAAACAGCCTTCATGCAAGTCAAGAAGACAGATGGACTAAGGGTAAATTCCAAAGAGAGTAAGGTAAAGAAAACAAGGCCATGTTCTGAGATACTGGGAGAGAATTGGAGTTGAAAGATAGAGCTAGATTAGATGGTGAGGACAGAGGATTTGACTTGGAAACTTGAGAACACTGAGTTGCCGATCTCAGACTCATTTACTTATAGCCATTGTCCCTGAATTTGGGAGCAAATTTGGAAGGGGATGACAGTATTGATGCTTGGGAATAATTGAGCTTCAAACAATAGTGTAGGAACAAAATATTTAATGTGAATAATTAACTTACTTGATAAGATTTGAGTTTCTCTATTCATTTAACTATTCTATTTCACTTTTCAGAATGAAACATTTTGTAAATGCCAAATCATACTGTTAATATTCTGTGTAAAACTTAAGCATTTACTTAAATGTATCATTTGTAGCAAATTACTTCTAACTTTCTCAGGTTATCAGTACATAAATAATGACTAAAAAGAACATGAGAAAAGGCCACAGTTTTGGTTTGCATTTTTATGTCAAAAGGAAAAGCTTGAGATATGTCTTCACTCCTCTTCTCATACAGTTGATTTTATTCTACCTGCAGTGGTTTTGAGGAAATGGACTTATTGATGAGAGGTGATAAGAGAGGAATGTTTTCACCTTGTTTCCTTAATAGTGAGTCGACAGAGATGAGAAAAGGAAAACAAAAGGGGAGGGTACAAGTGTATTAGAGCTTCACTGATGTTCTTAACCATTTGCCTATGATCAGCTGTCATCTGAGTTACAGAAATTTCTAAGAAGTCAAAATTTCTACTAGAAAATACCCTAAATGATTCATGTCTTCTTACATATGTGAACTTGGAGTTCAGTTTCCTACCATGATCTGATTGTAGAACTCAGTAATTTTTAGAGATAGCCAGCTATTATATTTTTCCAGGCAAAGTGCGGAAAAAGGAGTTTCTTCTCAGAAAAGTTAAAACAAGCATCTACTTTGATTTTAGAGACAAAGACAATAATAAATACTTTTAATGCTGAAATAAAAGAACCAACATCTGATTCTCTAAGAGGAATACTATTAAGAACAGTCATGATTTTACAAAAGAAGCAAAGGTGTTAAGAGGAATAAAATATATAAACTGTCTGTGATTATTCAGTTTAATTTGTACATTTTCCATTTGATAAATTATTCAGACTTTTTGCTTCTTTTTTCTCTATTTTTAAAATCTTAATGCTTTTCTTTTTTTTTATAATTTTATTTTTTTTTCAGCATAACAGTATTCCTTGTTTTTGCACCACACCCAGTGCTCCATGCAATCTGTGCCCTCTCCAATACCCACCACCTGGTTCCCCCAATCTCCCACCCACCGCCCCTTTAAACCCCTCAGATTGTTTTTCAGAGTCCATAGTCTCTCATGGTTCACCTCCCCTTCCAATTTCCTCCAACTCCCTTCTCCTCTCTAACTCCCCTTGTCCTCCATGCTATTTGTTAGGCTCCACAAATAAGTGAAACCATATGATAATTGACTCTCTCTGCTTGACTTATTTCACTCAGCATAATCTCTTCCAATCCCGTCCATGTTGCTACAAAAGTTGGGTATTCATCCTTTCTGATGGAGGCATAATACTCTATAGTGTATATGGACCACATCTTCCTTATCCATTCGTCCGTTGAAGGGCATCTTGTTTCTTTCCACAGTTTGGTGACCGTGGCCGTTGCTGCTGTAAACTTTGGGGTACAGATGGCCCTTCTTTTCACTACATCTGTATCTTTGGGGTAAATACCCAGTAGTGCAATGGCAGGGTCATAGGGAATCTCTATTTTTAATTTCTTAAGGAATCTCCACACTGTTCTCCAAAGTGGCTGCACCAACTTGCATTCCCACCAACAGTGAAAGAGGGTTCCCCTTTCTCCACATCCCCTCCAACACACGTTGTTTCCTGTCTTGCTAATTTTGGCCATTCTAACTGGTGTAAGGTGGTATCTCAATGTGGTTTTAATTTGAATTAAAACCCTAATGGCTAGTGATGATGAATATGTTTTCATGTGCCTGATAGCCATTTGTATGTCTTCATTGGAGAAGTGCCTGTTCATATCTTCTGCCCATTTTTTTTACATGATTATCTGTTTTGTGTGTGTTGAGTTTGAGGAGTTCTTTATGGATCCTGGATATCAACCTTTTGTCCGTACTGTCATTTGCAAATATCTTCTCCCATTCTGTGGGTTGCCTCTTTGTTTTGTTGACTGTTTCCTTTGCTGTGCAGAAGCTTTTGATTTTGATGAAGTCCCAAAAGTTTATTTTGGCTTTTGTTTCCTTTGCCTTTGGAGACATATCTTGAAAGAAGTTGCTGTGGCTGACATCGAAGAGATTACTGCCTATCCTCTAGGATTCTGATGGATTCTTGTCTCATGTTGAGGTCTTTTATCCATTTTGAGTTTATTTTTGTGTATGGTGTAAGAGAATGGTTGAGTTTCATTCTTCTACATACAGCTGTCCAGTTTTCCCAGCACCATTTATTGAAGAGACTGTCTTTTTTCCACTGTATATTTTTTCCTGTTTTGTCAAAGATTATTTGGCCATAGAGTTGAGGGTCCATATCTGGGCTCTCTACTCTGTTCCACTGGTCTATGTGTCTGTTTTTATGCCAGTGCCATGCTGTCTTGGTGATCACAGCTTTGTAGTAAAGCTTGAAATCAGGTAATGTGATGCCCCCAGTTTTATTTTTGTTTTTTAACATTTCCTTAGCGATTCGGGTTCTCCTCTGGTTCCACACAAATTTCTGGATTATTTGCTCCAGCTCTGAAAAATACCGGTGGAATTTTGATTGGAATGGCATTAAAAGTATAGATGGCTCTAGGCAGTATAGACATTTTAACAATGTTTATTCTTTCAATCCAAGAGCATGGAATGGTCTTCCATCTTTTTGTGTCTTCTTCATTTCTTTCATGAGTGTTCTGTAGTTCCTCGAGTACAGATCCTTTACCTCTTTGGTTAGGTTTATTCCCAGGTATCTTATGGTTCTTGGTGCTATAGTAAATGGAATCGATTCTCTAATTTCCCTTTCTGTATTTTCATTGTTAGTGTATAAGAAAGCCACTGATTTCTGTACATTGACTTTGTATCCTGCCACGTTACTGAATTGCTGTATGAGTTCTAGTACTTTGGGGGTGGTAGTCTTTTGGTAGTCTTTTGGATTTTCCATATAAAGAATCATGTCATCTGCGAAGAGAGAGAGTTAGTCTTTTTCATTGCCAATTTGGATACCTTTTATTTCTCTTTGTTGTCTGATTGCTGTTGCTAGGACTTCTAATACTATGTTGAACAAGAGTGGTGAGAGTGGGCATCCTTGTCATGTTCCTGACCTCAGCGGGAAGTCTGCAAGCTTTTTCCCATTGAGGATGATATTTGCTGTGCGTCTTTCATAGATAGATTTTATGAGGTTCAGGAATGTTCCCTCTATCCCTATACTTTGAAGCATTTTAATCAGGAACGGATGCTGGATTTTGTCAAATGCTTTTTCTGCATCAATTGAGAGGACCATGTGGTTCTTCTCTCTTCTATATTAATTTGTTCTATCACATTCATTGATTTGCAAATGTTGAACCATCCTTGTAGCCCAGGAATGAATCCCACCTGGTCATGGTGGATAATCTTTTTAATGTGCTGTTGGATCCTGTTTGCTAGGATCTTGTTGAGAATCTTAGCATCCATATTCATCAGTGATATTGGTCTGAAATTCTCCTTTTTGGTAGGGTCTTTGCCTGGTTTGGGGATCAGGGTAATGCTGGCTTCATAGAAAGAGTCTGGAAGTTTTCCTTCTGCTTCAATTTTTTGAAACAGTTTCAGGAGAATAGGTATTATTTCTTCTTTGAAAGTTTGGTAGAATTCCCCAGGGAATCCATCAGGTCCTGGGCTCTTGTTTTTTGGGAGGTTTTTGATCACTGCTTCAATCTCGTTACTAGATATTGGTCTATTCAGGTTGTCTTCCTGGTTCAATTTTGGGAGTTTATTGTTTTCCAGGAATGCATCCATTTCATCTAGGTTGCTGAGCTTATTGGCATATAACTGTTGATAATAACTTCTGATGACTGTTTCTACTTCTACTTGGTGTTAGTTGTGATCTCTCCGTTTTCATTCATAATTTTATTAATTTGGGCTTTCTCTCTTTTCTTTTGGATTAGTGTGGCCAATGGTTTATCGATCTATTGATTCTTTCGGAAAACCAGCTTCTAGTTTCATTGATATGTTCTACTTTATCTCTGGTTTCTACCTCATTGATCTCAGCTCTAATCTTGATTATTTCCCTTCTTATGTGTGGAGTTGGTTTGATTTGTTGTTGATTCTCCAGTTCTTTGAGGTGTAGAGACAGCTGTGTGTGTTCTGGATTTTTCAATTTTTTTGAGGGAGGCTTGGATGGCTATGTATTTCCCCCTTAGGACCGCCTTTGCTGTATCCCATAGGTTTTGGACTGAAGTGTCTTCATTCTCCTTGGTGTCCATGAATTGTTTCAGTTCTTCTTTGATCTCCTGGTTGATCTAAGCATTCTTAAGCAAGATGGTCTTTAGCTTCCAGGTGTTTGAGTTCCTTTGGAACTTTTCCTTGTGATTGAGCTCCAGTTTCAAAGCATTGTGATCTGAGAATAAGCAGGGAATGATCTCAGTCTTTTGGTATCGGTTGTGTCCTGATATGTGACCCAGTATGTGGTCTATTCTTGAGAAGGTTCCATGTGCACTTGAGATGAATGAGTATTCTGTTGTTTTAGGGTGGAATGCTCTGTATATATCTATGTGGTCCATCTGGTCCAATGTGTCATTCAATGTTCTTGTTTATTGATTTTCTGCTTTATGATCTGTCTATTTCTGAGAGAGGCATGTTAAGATCTCCTACTATTAATGTATTCATATCAATATGACTGTTTATCTTGATTAACAGTTTTCTTATGTAATTGGCTGCTCCCATATTGGGGGCATAGATATTTACAATTGTTAGATCATCTTGTTGGATAGTCCCTTTAAGAATTATGTAGTGTCCTTCTGTATCTCTGACTACAGTCTTTAGTTTAAAATCTAATTTATCTGATATGAGAATCGCTACCCTGGCCTTCTTTTGAGGCCTATTGGCATGAAGAGATGCTTCTCCAACCCTTCACTTTCAGTCTGGGTGTATCTTTAGGTTCAAAATGGGCCTCTTGTAGACAACATATGGATGGGTCCTGTCGTTTTATCCAGTCTGCAACCCTGTATCGTTTTATGGGTGTATTTAGGCCATTCACATTGAGAGTGATTATTGATAGATACGTTTTTATTGACATCGTGTTACCTTTGAAGTCTTTCTTTCTGTAGATTATCTCTATATTTCTGTTCAATGCTATTCTTAGGGTTTTTCCTCTTTTATAGAACCTCCCTTAATATTTCTTGCAGTGTCGGATTGGTGGTTGCGTAGTCTTTAAGCCTTGCTGGTCTTGGAAACTCTTTATCTCTCCATCCATTTTGAATGTCATTCTTGCTGGATAAAGTATTCTTGGCTGCGTGTTCTTCTCATTTAGTGCCTTGAATATATCTTGCCAGCCCTTTCTGGCTTGCCAGATCTCTGTGGACACGTCTGACGTTACTCTGATGGGCTTTCCTCTGTAAGTAAGGAGCCTCTTTGTCCTAGCGGCTTTCAAGAGATTATATCTACAATTATGATTCCTCAATTTGACTATCAGGTGCCTTGATGTTTTTCTGGAATTTATAATCTTGGGTGGAGACCGTTCGGCCTCTCATACATGAACACTGGTTCCATTCGTGAGATTGGGCAAATTTTCATGAAGAACTTGTTCCACTAGATCTTCTAGACTTCTTTCTTTCTCCTCCCCTTCAGGGATTCCAATAATTCTGACGTTGGAACATTTCGTGGCATCATTTATTTCCCTGATTCTGTTTTCGTGGCTTCTAAGCTGTTTGTTCCAGGCTTCCTCCTGATCCTTTCTCTCTATCTGTTTGTCCTCCAGATCACTAATTCTATCTTCTGTCTCAGTTACCCTAGCTTTGAGAGAATTTAGATTATATTGGAATTCATTGAGAGCATTGCGAACCTCATCCCTGGTAGCTTTCCGTTCTGCCCTAACATTGTGAACATCATCTCTGGTCGCTTTCAGTTTGGCCCTAATCAATTCCGTTTGGTCATCCATGGCTTTCTCCAACCTAGCTATTGCCTGGATAATTGTTAGCCTGAATTCTCCTTCCGACATATTGTCTATGTTGATAGCCATTAGCTCTGTTGCAGAAGTTCCATCCTCTGTATTTTTCTTCTGTTGGGCATTCCTCCTCCTAGTCATTTTGGTGAGAGATGACTGAACAGATGTAGCTGGATGTATCGACCGTGGTGCATTCAAGGTGCACCCTGGAACACTTCTGAGCAATCAGGATTCCCCATCCAAAGGAGAGAAAAAAGAAAAGAAAAAGAAAAAGAAAAAAAGAGAGAGAAACAGGAAAGAAAGGAAGGATAAAAGAGATGGTTCAGCCCAAATGGGCCCCAAGGTAAGATTTATGAAGTATACAAACAAAAACAAACAAACAAAAAGACTGATAAAAGTATATGACAAGAGGAGAGGAAAAAAAAAAAATATATATGCAAATAAAGGAAGAACCTTGTCAAAAAGAACCCCAAGTGTAAGATTTATATACTATCAGGACAAACACAAAAACACAGAAACACTGGTGGAAGAAAAAGATGGGAGAGTGGTTATAAATTCTCAGTGTGGGCGAGGTAGGTTGTTTTGATTCTTACTGGATGTATCTTGATATCTTTGTTAAAGGACTCAACTTTCCTAAGATAAAGGGGGATTAAAAATTAGTTTACCTATAGGGGTAGTATTGATTGGGGAAAGGAGATTACTTTGAAGTTTGCCTCTATATGAATATTAGAAAATAAAAATAAAAAAAGGAATAAACTAGACTAAACTAAACTAAAATTAAAAAAAAATTAAAAAAATAGAAATGCAAAAGAAAAACACAGGTGTATGTATCAAAAAGTTCAGGTTAGAAGGTTATTATGGAATTTGATATACTGGACAGCTCACTGTGATGGTAAATAGGTTAAAAAATTATCTATATAAAAAAATGAGCCAAAATAGTGGGAACAAATTAAAAATAAGAGTTGTCCTATGAGGTAGTGGTGGTTGTTCTCTTGTAGATTTTCTTTCCTGGTTGTTTTTCTGGGGGAGCGCCTGCCACATGGGTTTTCAGTCAATGATGTTCCCTGAGTTAAGTCCTCCCACCCCCCCCTCAAGGGGGTGGGCTCTGAGGAAACCGTTTTTTTCCGGTTTTTGTTCTCTGGAGGTTTTTATGATTTTTCACTTTTTTTTTTTTCCCTCGCCTTGGCCGCTTTTGATGGTTTTTGTAGGTTTAGAGGAAAGCAAACTGCACCCTGACCTCCCTCTCAGAGAGAAGCCTCAGTCTGTTTTTTTTCTGGGTGTTGCAGAGCCCATATAAATCCCCCCTTGGCCGCTGGCAGAGCAGGTTCCGAGTCGCGGTCCCTGGGGACGCAGGATCTTCTGCTTGTACCCAAAATCACGGCAGCGACGGCTGTCTGGGCAGCTCCAGACCGCCAGAGAGGTTCCAAGCAGCGATCGCACACTGGGATTTTCCCGCTTGCCCGGGATGGGAGTGTCTGATCTTTCTGGGTCTAAGAGCGCCGGACTTGCGCTCACCTCTCTCAGGGGGAGGCTGTGGGTGGCATGCACATCTCAGGCTCTGAAACAATGGCGTGGGCCTTTGTATACCTCTCTCAGGGGAGCGTGAGGGGCACGCATGGTTCAGGCTCTGTAGCAGGACTCGCGCATTCTGCCGTTCTCCTCACAGGAGTAGGACCCCACGTGTTCTCGGGTGCGCTGGGGGCTCAGGGACCAAGACCTGGTTTCTCCACCACACTCTCTCTGGCTCAGCGCCAGGGGAAGCTGTCCTGGGTCTGGGGACTTAAGCCCCTGTCCCTAGCCGCCCTGATTCCCACAACCCCCCCCCCCAATCCTTTGCTCTTTTGTAGTGCTTTCAACCCGTCTCCAAGTTAATGCTGAACCCCAGAGGCAGGGCACTCTCGCTTATATTAGGGGTATTACTTTCCAACCGGTCACCTCTGGTGGCTCCCTCCCCCTTTTGTTTATCTTCCAATATCAGTCTGCCTTTCCCACTCCACTTTACCTGCCCACAGGCGTCTTCTGCCCCTTTAGAGATCCAGACGTGTATAATTCTGATCTCAGGCTGATTTCATGGGTGATTGGAGTTCTTTGGTAGGTAATCAGCTCACTTTAGGGTACAGGTTGAAAAGGCGCCTCCTCCTACTTCCCTGCCATCTTGTCCTCTCTTAATGCTTTTCTTTCACCACTTTTATCACTTCCAGGGTAAAAAAAGGGGACTAAAATTTCAGAAACAGAAGGAAACCTCCAAATGATAACAATGTCTATTTTCTCTCTACTATTCGGAAAAACCATTTGTAGAATAGAAAGTTAAAAAAAAAAAACTAGTATAATAGAAGCTGAAGTTACTATACAAGAAGGTGAGAGTTCTAGGCTGCTATTTTAAGTGACTTGGTAGTCTTTTGCCTCAAATGGATTATAATCCAGTGTACTAATATGTAAGAATCTTTTGTTTACTATTTTAAACCTATATCTATAAAGCAGATATATTCCTGTAGTATCTGTATAAATAGAAAAAGGTAAATAACAGAAAATTTGAATAAGCCAGATAATTCCAGAAAAGGGAGGTACTCTACAAGTGAGAAAATGAACATATTATCTTTAATGATTGCCTGTAACAATTATATAGAAATAAGATCTATTGGAATATTTAAGGATGATAGATTAGACAGGAATTACAGAGGCAGAGCGACCCATCATCTCCTGAGGATCAGTACTTTAAGATGATTCTACAGTCATGTAGTTAGATGATATGAGACAAATAGAAAAGGGAGACAAGATCTGACAAAGATTTGACAGTCCTCTGTGTTAAGGGGGAAAGTGCAAATGTGACTGAGGAGCAGAGAGAGAGTTCATGTTTGAATTGTATTATAAACCAGGTTTCCCACTGTTTCAGTCTCCTCTAAGAAACTGCACATAGCCTCAAGGGGCAAAACCTCAAGAGAGGAAAAAATCCTAAATAGTTCCAGAGGCCCAACTGAGAGCCTAAGGTACTTGCTAGGTTCCTACCTCCACTTTCTCCCTACACCACAAGACTTACTAAAAATTCTAGTGTATTTTTCCACTGCCCTCAGGAAATTTTGTGAGGGGAAACTGCCAAATATTGTCCTCACATCCCTGTATCTTTCTTCTTTCCAGAAGCTCCACCTCTCAATTTTTGGTTTCTTTGGCAGCCCTGAACTCTAATTTATTATGTATAAATGTTTATTGATTACCTATATGGGCCAAGTACTGGGTTAGATGTTAAGGAAAAATTGAGAACAAAACCAGATGTAGTTTGCCCTTATGCAATTTAAAATCTACTCAAGCTCTCAGACATAAAGTAATTACATAAATAGTAGTAAAACTGAGGTTGAGACGTGTATAGGGTGCTGCAAAAAGATATATTAGGTGAATTTGACTTTGCTGGGGGTTCAGATGATACTTCTGTATATCACAGATGATACTTCATCGTGTTTGGGGCTAGATAATGGGTAAAGGGAGGAGGAGTGTGAAGAGCATTCCTGGGAGGAAGAACACAGATGCAAAAGCCTCATGCAGCATAATGAGACTAGACGGAGCGAAGACTGACCACCCTACTAATCTATAAAACCAATCAATATATTTCAAAGATTGGGTGTTATATGAAATATATTATCAGGCCATAGCACAATTTGGTTAAAAATTTAAGAGGTGATTGCTAAAATGTCATGTTTTAAAGTTTAAAAACACACTTCTGAATTATGTATAAAACAGAAAATTATTCCTAACTGATGTTAGAAATTATTTAGGGCTGAATGATAATAAAAATGTTATGCATTGATTTTCATAATATGTAGTTAGAGCAGTGCAAAAAAAAAAAAAAAAAAAAGAAAAATCCAGGACTCACCTCCCCTCTCCAGGTGTCATCTGACAATGAAACTAAACCACCACTCAATGTTTACCTTTATGTCCTTTCTATTTGTGCTCTTCCTCTTTCACATAAAGTAACTTGGGTTAAAGAGAGGAACACCAGCCCAGGAAATACCATTGTGAATCTGTGTCCCAACTCCATCATCACTTACTAGCTCTATGGTCATGAATATGTATGATAATCTTTTTAAGTTTTAGACTCTTCAACAGTAAAATTGGTATGATAATATTTAATGAAATACAGGCCATCAGCCACATTGCAGCCTGCTACCATTTCTAATAAGCATTTCTCATTGTTAAATTCCCTCGCTTAAAATCTTTTAATGACCTCCCATTCCTCTGAAGATGAAGATAAAACTTCTTGGTGTGGCTTATAAGGAAATGCACAAACTGGCCTTGAGCGTCATATCTGGCCTTATCACATGTCATAGTTTCCAAAGTTCTCTGGGTAGGTGTTGTCAAAACTGTAGTGGGGTTTTCCTGTTATAGAAAGCATATAGGCAGAGCTGGATGATTACATGTTAATGGTATTATGAAAAACATTTATCCTTTGGGCAGATATAGGAAACTCATGATGTCTGAGAATTTTTCCAGCTCTTCAATTCTGTGATACTCTGGTATATAATTACATGTAATGCTTCCAATTTATTAAATAATAGAAGAACCCAAGTATAAAAATATGGTAAAATGCAAATGAACTTGCTCATAGCTCAAAGTATTTTTTTATTTTAAAAATATCTTCATATAACAATGGTTATTACAATGCCTAAGGCACAATTCAAAGTCAGGTTCTAGGCAGTGTAGCAAGTTAGAAATGCTGGATTATATAATACATTAATTCAAAAGCTTTCTCGAAATATATTGATCATTAATTTTAAAAAATCTAGACATGCTAGAAATTGCTGTATAACTGATATAAATGGAGAATCATTATCACGTTTTATCTAACTTGATTGTTGGTATAAAATTGATGGTCTCTTTATTAGCACGAGGAATTATTAATGTGCTCAGCATGTAACCAGCAGTATTCCAAACAACCACAGCGAGAATTGTTCTACTAAAAAACAAAGCAAAACTGTAAATGTTGGAGTTTTCAAGTGAAGGGATATACCTGCAATCTGGGAGATTAATTTGTGATTGCTTAAAGAGGTCTGTTTTATAACCTTGGTTCAGATACTGAATATACCTTTTGTTCTGCCAGCAGATGGCAGAAGTAGGCATTATGTAAGTGAGAGTTTACAGTTAAAGTGCTTTTAGTATTTTTTACATAATTAGATTAAATCAAAACAGGCAGCTTGAATATTTCTTAATAGCTCTTATAACAAGTTTGGTAATGGTAGAGATGGAAAATATTAGCTAAAATGAGATTTTGTAATTAAATCCATTGCAATATATTTTAAAGTATTCCCTCAGAATAGTATTTTTCTTTATTAAAAAAAAAAGTCTCACAAGGAATTCCCATTGACATGTCTTAATGTATGAAATAAATATTTTCACCCTTGATGTATTATTAATTGCTGTCTCATCTCAGCCTAAAGGTGGTCAGTGGACGCATAAATAGGGGTAAATTTAAAAGCATTAGACACATATGAAGTACAAACCACAGAAGAAATGTATGATATAGCTATTAAATTAAGGCATGTATTACTTAAAAAAAGAATTACTAGTGTTAAAATGGGATGTAAACAATCACAGGTACATTAATATAAAATTATCTGACTGGCTTAGTAAGTTTGAAAAAGTAATGAAATTCATTCATATAAACCGTAGGAGTTTAAAAAAAGTCATTCCAAAGGGATACACGTTCCTTTTTTTTAAGAGTTATTTTTTCAAAGATTTTATTTATTTGTCAGAGAGAGAGGGAGAGAGAGAGAGCACAATCAGGGGGAACGGCAGGCAGAGGGAGAAGCAGGCTCCCCACTGAGCTGGGAGCCTGATGTAGGACTGGATCCCAGGACGCTGGGATCATGACTTGAGCCAATGCCAGGCATTTAACTGACTGAGCCAGCCAGGCATCCCAGGGATACATGTTTCTTTACTCAATAGAAAATGTTATGGCTATTCAAAAAATGCTTTTAAAGATAGTGGATAAATTAGCTGTTTTCCATACAAATTCACATTTTTTGTTACGGCATTTTTTTGTTCAGTCCTTTAAAAATTCCACTTCTTGTATCTCATTGATTCTTCAACCCTGTACATTTGACATATGATGAAGGAAATAGTCCTATCTAGTAAGTGTGTCTGGTTAGAGTCATTTGTATGAACAACGTCTTCTTTGTCAACCCAACAGACTATTTGGTTCTTAAACTCTGAGTAACACATGACAAAGCTGACTGTGATTTCCTTCTTAAAACATGATTTGCCCCTGACTTCTGTGATACTGCATTCCTCTATGTTCTACTGTGCACTCCCTTTAAAGTTTATTTTTGGGGAGGGAGTTCTGGTTCTCTAACATGCTTGTAGATATTAGGGATCATAGCATCATTTGATTTCGCTCTTACCAATATTTCTCCACATGATGCCATTCATTCTCTCACCTCCAAATGTTACCTATATGATGAAGTCCCCCAAATGTCTATGCCACACTCACCACTTTTCTTCATTGACCTCCAGACTCTTAGATACAACTGCCTCCTTGAATTAAGTCTCTTTAATTCTAATACATTCCCTCATTGGCATTGGTTTCATGAAGGGGCTGGGCTGCATAATGTTCTACCTTCTGGTAAAAATATAAAAAACATGCTCAAATAAAATGACATGAGCCACATGCTTATCACACATAAGAAAAAATAACCGTGTAATAGAGGGGCCAAACTATCATCACTGTCCTCCAGGAGTACGGTATTTATAAAGAGTTTTGAAAATTTATTTCTGCTCAGGGAAGTAATAGCTATGCAAGTGAGGTATGATTTAATTTATAGAAGTGCCCTCTTGGGACTAAATATAACCTTGATCCTGGGTATATTAATGCATAAATGTATTAATTTTTAAGCTTGTTTAAAAATGAGGATTCTTGGTTTATACTGTTTTATGTTAAAATACCTGTCAACTTGAATATGCCTGTAACATATATTTTATATTATTGTTTAGCCTGGCTTGGAGTGGGAAACTTCCCAACAGTCATCTCCCTATAAGACTAGCTGCTGGCATGTGACATGTCTTGGTGCCAGATATTCTGCCCAGATAAAAACAAGCTATATAGAACAGTCTCACTTTGAATGTGAATCAAGAAACATAGGAAGAATGAAACATTAGGTGGTGGGATCTGCAGTTGTAAAGTCATGGAGTAATTTGATAAAAGGGCCATGACTGGGGCTAGTTATGATTGAAGCTGTCCTTTTGAGGAAGAACAGTGTTAAAATGAGCACCTGATATGTGCCATGTATTGTTCTGAGTACTTAAAATACAGCAGTAAACAAAACAAAGTCTTTGCAGTCATGGAGTATGCAAACTGAAGGGGACATAGAGACAAGTAAATAACATGCACCATAATTTCAAATGAGTGTAAGTTTTATAAAGCTATAGAGTTGATGGAACAGGTGCTGTTCTGGGATGGGGTGGATTGGGAGGGCCTGGAAAGCCACTTTGAGATGATAACAACTAAGCTGAGATTGTGTGTGCCAAAAAGGTGTCAGTCTGACAAAGATTTCGGGGAAAAACATTTTAGGCATCATGAAAAACAAATGAAAAGGGCCTAAGGCAGAAACCAGAAAGGGAAGGGCAGTGCAGTTAGAGGACTGTGAGTGAGAGGTATTCAGAGATGTGGTAAGAGAATAAGTGGAACTGGGCATAAATTTAAATTCCAAAGAAAAGCAAGTAAGAACTCTTAAGAAGTAACATGATGTGATATATGATTATTCTGGCTGTTGTATGACACATAGGTATAAGGAGGAAAACCTAGCGAGGAACAAGAGAGACTAATAGGTTGTCGTTTCTTTGTGTGTTTTTTTTGTTTGTTTGTTTTTGTTTTGTTTTGTTTTGTTTTTTAAGTTTCTAAAAGGGGAAAATAGGATGGTTTAGGAGTAACTAGAGGGGATGACATAGACTTTTGCTTTAGTTTTTATATTTTCAGTATTGGGAAATCTTAAGCATGTACGTAGGCTTGATAAAGGAGAATGAAGAAAAGAAGAGATTAAAGAAATATGTAGAGAAAAGTGATCAGTGGTAAAAGATCCTAGCTGAGGTATTGGGAGTTAAAGTTAAATAGTTGGCTCTTGTCATGTCAGATGAATCCCATCACAACTGCTTCAAGTAATACAAGAAATCAGGAAAATTTTCACAGCACCAAGGTTTCATGGTAAAACTTTTATTGGAAAAGGGAAAATCTCGCTGGGCTGAACTTAGCAAGATGAAGATGTCAAAGTGCCTTGTTCTCATTATCATTCTGCAGAGAGGCATAGAAGGAGTAAAGCATGGGCTGGACATGGCATATTTTCATTTTAGTGGAAGAACCTCTCAGTTTCTTGCCTCCCTCTTAATATAGCAAGCATGATAAGTGGCCTTGTCAGTAGGAGAATACATTGGTTTTTGACATCTGGTAATGCGGATTTGGTGTGCCAGCCAATGAGGAATTTGCTAGGAAAGCCGGATGCTCTACAACTGGATGGAAGGGATTAACGTGGTCTAAGTCCACCCTGGCTAGAGGAGAAAGCCATTGACTGGCTCTATGGAAAGCTGGATTTGGGTGTGTACCTTTAGTGGGGAGGGGTGGGGAGAAGCTCACTGTCTGTGCAACACAGAGTAAGCATCTAGGTCATTTTGGATATTTCCTCCAATAGTATAACATCTTTAAACAAGAGAACAAATACTCCATCCAAGACTAGAGTGATTATATAAAAGTTAAGGTATTTGAGGTAGAAGGGTATAGGGAAACCATAATTTAAGCAGATAATGTTCCCAATTTTCCCAGTGAATAGGCAGCAGTATCTCTTGCTGAGAATAGAAGGAGTTGTGTAAGGAAACTTGAAGGACATAGTGAAAGTTTAAAATTATCAATATGAAAACAAGAGAAGTTAAGAAAAAAATGAAAATACTGATAAACAATGCTAAAGGCCCAGGTGACAGATTTTTAATTGTGGAGGGGTTATGAATTTTAATGCTACTGACATGAATATGTTTTTATGTGCATACTTATGCTTTCCTTGAATAACATTCAGCCTGTTTATAGAGATCAGGTAGGTGGCTGTAGAAATGATCCATAATTGGCATTTTTCTAGGTGTATGTCCCGGAAGTATGGCATTAATTATATCTGAAGAAGCTAGGGACAGATTATTTATATGATAAACCATGTACCATGGTATCCACATGTGGTGACAAAAGGATAGAAGCCATCAAGGAGCCTATAGGTCAATAGAATAGTATTCATCAAGCAGTCAATATTCTATTTCAGAAGTCCCATGAATTATAAGAGTGAGAACATGAAGAACCAGGGTGGTTGGAGACTTGTATCAGACTGTGGAGTGATGGTGTTTCCATAGCTTTAGATAAAGTCATTTAAAGTAGAGCTAGAATATAACATTAGGATTTTGTTGCCAAAGTGGACTGAGAATAGGATTGGAACAAAGAAACTCCAGGGACACCTGGCTAGCTCAGTCAGTAGAGCATGTGACTTTTGATCTCGAGGTCATAATAAAGAACTCCATAATTCTCATGAAAGCTGAAGACTTCTAATTTTATAATGGGAATTCAGGAAGAAAGAACATGAGATTTCCCAATTTTGGGTAAATTAAAGGAAACTATTGGAAATTTAGTTCATGGAAGTAACAAGGAAAAAGTAGAGTCCATATGATATTATGACATGAATCTTCAGAGAAGGCAAAATATGAGATGAGAGTTTTCAGAGATTATCATCACCTCCCCTAATACTATACTCAAAGTGGTGCAGATGTGGGATCAGATGCCACCTCTTCAAAGAAGGGAAAATCTCAGTTTGGCCAGTAGGTGAGGAGAGAGTTTGAAGATATAGAGGTCACATCAGAAGAGCTTGAGAGAAGGAAGCCAATATAGCAGGAAGAACACCAGGCAAAATTTATCAAAAGAATGAAAACTTTAGAAAAATGTTTGCTTCTAGCTTGACAGTAGAGGATTGCCAGGACCGGAGCATAGTTAAGTGTATTTAACTTCAAATATTCTGATATTGGCAAATATTCTGATGTTGGCTTAAGAAGTTTTGGTTATAGAACTGGCTGATGGTCCCAGGCAATGTCTGGCTTGGTATTAGAAATGGGGAGGTGATAATATTTCAGAGTTATGGCCAGAGTCTTATTTTGCAAAAGGATAGTTCTGCTCTGGGATAGTGAGTAGGGCCTGGGGTAGCAAGGGTTGCTGTGAGGACTCTGGTCCTCCTTCTGGGCCTGGTTTGCATGTAATGTGGGGAAGAAGAGAGAAGTAGAAAGGAACCTAGACCATTTGAAAATCTTGTTTTCATACTGACTTTTATTTGATATGAAAACTAAGCAACAGTTAATGCATACACTTAATGCACACAAGTAATGCATATACTTCTAAAAATTATTCAAACATGCATTAATATTCAATTTTTATACTTCTGCTCATTTTAAAACAAAGACTTATCTCGTGGTCTGATAGTGTACATGTTAAAGCTTGTCACTCAGTTTACAGCTTGGAAATGTATAATCTCTTCCATTTACTAATTACTATAATTAAGACACATTTTTTAAAAGACCAGTAATTAATTTCCAAAATAAACATACCATAGTAATCATTACCTGTGAGAGATAAACCATGACAAAATAAGGGTTTGCTTCCTTTTTTTCCCCCCTCCCGTGTGTGTGTGCATGTTCTCATGTGTGTGTTTTACACGTAATAGTCATAGTAGCAAGACAGTGGCAGGCTTTCAGGATAGTGGGGAGTGCCAATGGTTTCATTTGATGACAAGCTGGGTGTTTTCCTCTTCTTTCATTTCTCTTCACCATTCCTTCTTATCCTTCTGTGCTCTTGTACACTTCACTGCCAACAGGCAAGGGGCTGAGGTAAAAAGTTAGAAAGAGAGCAGCCAGAAAAAAGAATAAAGGACAGATGTCCCAACTGTTTGATGCAAAGGAAATGCAGTTTCCCCAGCTGTGGCATTTTGTCAGACAGGTGGTTGAGATCTGAGATGATTTTGCACTGATAATTTGTGTATTCTCTTTAATATCCTAACATAAAATCAGCTGCAACTATCAATCAGGAGGTTAAGCACTAGCTTTAACATGGTAGGGCATGGGGAAAGTCAAGCAGTGAGAGGCCAGTTCTGGAAACTGCACTAGGGTGGCTGGCCAACATGGGGTACCACAGCTGCAGGCTACTAGAAGTTCAGGCAGGCAGAGGGTATGGAAGGAGGTAATAAATCATGCTTGCAGAGTTAGGGGAAGGTCGACAAGAGCTAAGAAATGGGCATAACAGTGGGATAGAGATGTCTGTCTGTCTGTATATATGTATTTACATTGACTGACATCATTTGGGGGAAGTCAAGTTCAAAATTTGCCTTCCAGGCTGGAAATTTGGGAAAGAGTTGATGTCTTAGTCTTAAATCCAAACTGCAGGCTGGAAATTCAGGTTCAGTTTCTATGTTGCAGGCTGGGCAGGGGGGCAGAATTTCTTTCTCTTTTGAAAACTTCAGGATTTGCTCTTAAGGCCTTCAATTGATCTGAAGAGGCCCACCTTCATTTTGAAGGGTAATCTGTTTTAATCCTTACCTACTACTTTATATGTTAATCATATCTAAAAAATCATAGCTTCACAGAAACATCTAGAGTGGTGTTTGAGCAGATAGCTGAGCACCATAGCCTAGCCAAGCCAACATATAAAATTAATCGTCAAAATTAGGATCAGAAAAGTATATATCAGAAAAAGAATCATTGACAGTGAGAGAAATTACATGAAGATAATGGGCATATTTGGGGGGGTATACATCTAGGAATGCAATGACTAGATCATAAGACTTGCGGATTTTTCTCAAATGGAATTTATTTTTCTAAGTATGATATTTATATTACTTTGAAGTATTAAATTGTGATTATTAAAATTTTATAAATTATTACTAATGATTGGTACTACCACCTATCTGCTTGGCATCCTAGGAGATACCTATACCAATATCCAGAACGCATTACATCTTTTTGTAATGGAAAGATAGCCTTCATACACATCTCTTGGGTACATAACTAGTAAGACATATTGTTCTCTAGGCCTCCGGTGACACTTTACTTTGACAATACATAACAGCAATGCTATGTGTACAGATTAAAAATCTGCATATTTTTGTATTTCATCACTCTAGAAGATGTTATCACTGACTTTATAGTGAATGCAATAGTCAGCATTTCACTTGCAAACTCCAATATTACTGTGATAAATGTGCTAGAAATGTGGTGTGCCAAGAAGAATCAGTAGTCAAACAATGGCATGTAAGGGTAGCTTCCCCTAGGGAAATTTGTATAGGTCTTGGGTGAAGGATTTCCTCACAAAACCAGATATTTATAAAGGCAAACTTAAAAACAGAGAAAAGAAGTAATTTTTGTGTATGCAATGTATAAATATGCTCTAATTATATTTACATTATTTCCAAAAATAACTTATGAACAAATTTCTAATAATTTTTATATATCACTCAATAATGCAATTAATACCTTTCTTTGTATATATATACATATATATAACATATTTATACACACATATATAACATATATATTATATATGTTATATACACACATATATATTAGAAACTGATTCCTATAATTAAAATTTCTTTTTACAAGAAATAAAAGACATTAAAATTGGTAAAGAGGAAATTAAACTCTTTTCATAGTTGACATGATACTTTATTGGAAACCCCAAAAGACTACACTCCCAAGTTACTAGAACATACAGCAATTCAGCAACATGGCAAGATACAAAATCAGTGCACAGAAATCAGTTGCATTTCTATACACTAACAATGTAACTGAAGAAAGAGAAATTATAGGATCAATTACATTTACAATAGCACCAAAAACCATGAGATACCTAGGAATAAATTTAACCAAAGAGATAAGGATCGATAGTTTAGAAACTACAGAACACTTATGAAAGAAATTGGGGAAGACACAAAGAGATGGAAAAACATTCTATGCTCATGGATTGGAAGAATAATTATTGTTAAAATGTCTATGCTGCCCAGAGCAATCTACACTTTCAATGCAATCTCTGTCAAAATATCATTGACATTTTTCAGAGCTGGAACAAACAATCCTAAAATACAAGGAATCAGAAAAGACCCTGAATCACCAGTGAAATGTAGAAAAAGAAGACCAAAGCTGGGGGCATCACAATGCCTGACTTCAAACTCTATCATAAAGCTGTGATGATCAAGACATTGTGGTATTGGCATTAAAACAATCACATAGGTCAGTGGAACAGAATAGAGACCCCAGAAATAGACCTTCAGCTCTATGGTCAACTAATCTTTTACAAAGCAGGAGAGAACATCCAATGGGAAAAGGACAGTCTCTTCAATGAATGGTGCTGGGATAACAGGACAGCCACATTCAGAAGAATGAAACTGGACCATTCTCTTACACCATACATGAAGATAAACTCAAAATGGATGAAAGACCTCAATGTGAGACAGAAATCCATCAAAATCCTAGAGGAGAACATACGCAGTAACCTCTTCGACACTGGCCACAGCAACATCTTTCAAGACACGTCTCTAAAGGCAAGGGAAACAAAAACAAAAATGAACTTTTGGAACTTCATCAAGATAAAAACTTTTGCACAGCAACGAAAGCAGTCAACAAAACTAAGAGACAACCCACAGAATGGGAGAAGATATTTGCGAATGACATATCAGATAAAGGACTGATATCCAAGATCTATAAAGAAGGAGAGGAGAAGTGAGTTGGGGGAAATTGGTGTGGAAGACAAACCATGAGAGACTGTGACTCTGAGAATCAAACAGGGTTTTGGAGGGGAGAGAGGTGGGAAGTTGGGTGAGCCTGGTGGTGGGTATTAAGGAGGGTGCATATTGCATGGAGCACTGGATGTGGTGCATAAGCAGTGAATGTTGGAACACTGAAAAAATAAAATTAAATAAAAAAAAAAAGAACTTCTCAAACTCAACACCCAAAAAACAAATAATCCAGTCAAGGCATGAACAGACACTTCTCCAAAGAAGACATACAAATGGCTAATAGGCATGTAAAAAATGTTCAACATCACTAGCCATCAGGGAAACACAAATCAAAACCACAATGAGATACCACCTTACACCACTTAGAATGGCAAAAATTAATAAGACAGGAAACAACAAATGTTGATGAGGATTTAGAGAAGATGGAACCCTCTTATACTGTTGGTGGGAATGCAAGCTGGTGCAGCCACTCTGGAAAACAGTATGGAGGTTCCTCAAGATGTTAAAAATAGAGCTACCCTATGACCCAGCAACTGCACTACGATTTGGTATTTATCGAAAAGATACAGATGTAGTGGAAAAAAGGGGCGCATGCACCCCAAAGTTCATAGCAGCAAAGTCCACAATAGCCATACTGTGGAAGGAGCCAAGATGCTCTTCAACAGAGAAGTGGATAAAGAAACTGTATTCCTTATATACAACGGAATATTACTCAGCCATCATAAAGGATGACTACCTACCATTTACATTGACATGGATAGGACTGGAGGGGATTATGCTAAATGAAATAAATCAAGCAGAGAAAGACAATTATTATATGGTTTCACTCATATATGGAACATATTGAATAGTGCAGAGGGCCACAGGGGAAGGGAGGGAAAACAGAATGGGAAGAAAGAAATCAGAGAGGGAGACAAACCATGAGAGACTCTGGATTTTGGGAAACAAACTGAGGGTTACAGAAAGAAGGGGGTTGGGGGATGGGGTAACTGGGTGTTGGGTATTAAGGACGGCATGTATTGTGGTGAGCACTGGGTACTATATGCAACTAATGAATCACAGAACACTACCTCAAAAGCTAATGATGTACTATATGTTGGCTGACTGAACAAAATAAAAATAATTAAAGTTTCTTTTCTTTTTTAAAAAGTTTTTATTTATTTATTTGACCGAGGGAGAGAGAGAGAGATCACAAGTAGGCAGAGAGGCAGGCAGAGAGAAAGGGGGAAGCAGGCTCCCTGCTTAGCAAAGAGCCCAATGTGGGGCTCGATCCCAGGACCCTGAGACCATGACCTGAGTCAAAGGCAGAGGCTTAACCTACTGAGCCACCCAGGCGCCCCTAAAGTTTCTTTTACAAAAAAAAACAAAACAGGACATATATAAGGAACAGACTATTCAGTAAAAACAACCATGCACATATGGTGGTATAACATATAAATAATCAGGAAAGCTCAAGATATGTGAGGGCATCCACAAATGAGCACATATGAATGAATGTATACATTCATCCCTTTGTGTATTTATGACTTTTAAAAAATATTGAATTTGTCTTGTTTCAGTGAAGTTTTTGAAGTAAATGTGGTGAATTTCTTTATAAAATTGAGCTCCAAGATGTGTAGAGACATTGATTAACATTGCTTCTTTAGTCCCATGGTCCTTTATTAAAGCAGGCTCTACAAGAGTACAGTATCTGAACACTCAGTTCCAACCAGGTAGTTTTGCTTTTCTTTCTCTTTTCTGAAAAAGGCTATTCAGTGTCTGATATGGAAAATGTTTGGAAGTTTGAAAGGCCTCCCTGATTAAATTGTATTGACTCCAAGGCCTAACGTGGAACTAGTCACTAACCAACATTTTATTACGGATCTGTGTGCTAATCTGTTTAGTGTCTGTTTTACTTCTCAGAAGGTAGATGGGGGGGATATTTCTTGTTCACCCTTATATTCTCAATTAATAGCACATAAGTTCAATTAATATTTATAAATGGATGAGTGGACAGATGAATAAGAAACCTCTTTTTTTTAGAATAATTTTGAAGATTGAAACAGATCTATTTATATTTCTACTTCTTTTTGATTTTGGGGGGCATATTTTTTGCAGGAAACTTTATTTCACCAAACTTTACAAATTCCTTTGGTGCTAAGCCCCAGAAATCTGAATTAGCACCTGGGTGATTTGTTGGAAGCCTTCATGAGAATAGATGCATGAGAAGTCCTCATTTCAGTTTCCATAGGCTCTTGGAAAAAAGTGTAATCTTGGTTTACGAAGCAGAAAGTATGAGAAACTCTCTGAGAACATTATGTTATTTAGATTATTATAAGTCTGTATTTATTTTTTATCTATTTAATCCTGAAAAGTGGTATAATAATGCCTGAAAGAGATATAATAAAGACTCCTACATTGTTTTATCTTTACTATATATAGCTTGATACTATCCTATCAGATATATATAGATTTATGACATTATATA
Organism: Lontra canadensis; assembly: GCF_010015895.1. Classification (NCBI taxonomy): domain Eukaryota; kingdom Metazoa; phylum Chordata; class Mammalia; order Carnivora; family Mustelidae; genus Lontra; species Lontra canadensis. The sequence continues at coordinate 1,899,932 of NW_022631012.1, read as the reverse complement.
ACCGTTGTGGATTATATCTTTCATCAGTATTAAATGAACCCATGTTACTTATTCAATCTTCTTAAGGTAATTGCTAACCATAAGAAATTAGCACTATTCACCTTATTCTGTTTACCTTTCATATGTATAATGCCTTTGTGTATATTTCAAATATAAATAACTATTAAATGTATCCTAAGTTTGCCTGCTGTTCAAGGATCGGGGCATAGAGCAGTATATGGATACAAAGAATTACTTTCTGAATTCTGATAAATATTTACCCATTTTTTTCCTTAACATTTCTGTATTGTATGGACATTGGGGAGGGTATGTGCTATGGTGAGTGCTGTGAAGTGTGTAAACCTGGCGATTCACAGACCTGTACCCCTGGGGATAAAAATATATTATATGTTTATAAAAAATAAAATTAAATTTTAAAAAACGTTTCTGTACTGTGCTTCTCATAAATAGAATACAGATAAATTTTGTTGTATATTGGCTTTCTTTTATCCAGTCTTTATCTTCTTGTTTTTTATTAGACTATTTAAATCCTTTTGACAGAAGTTCATATTGTTTTCATGCATTCATGAAAAGTATTAACTTTATTTTCTAACTTCTAACTTAAGTGTTTTACTGCCTGTTTTATTAAGTAAATTGAGAAGGTTGTAGCCTCCTAATTCTACCTGAGGGTTACCTTTACATTTTCAAAACACTCTTTAATCAATATTTTTTATCAAATAAAAAAATTACAACCTATCAATTTCATTTTTTCATTATATAAAGATGGACTTAGATTGTCTTTAGCAAATTATTCTTTTATTAGTAAATTATTGCTTATTATAAAATGCATACTCATTTTCAAAATTATGATTTAATTTTTGTGTTACATTTTGGATTCACATTTACAATAATTATTTGACTTTATCTTATATTTGCTTTTATTTAGTACTTACTGTTACATGTTTTACTTCTTTCAAGGCTTACTGCTCTGAATTCTCCAAACCTGAGTTCTTAATTTTGATTGATGTTTTGTTGACTGACAAATATATTTAAGTATTTTTTTTCAAGATATTTATTATAAGTGCCATATTTTCTGAAATGCTGAATAGTTTCCACTGGTTTTGCCTCACATTTACATATAAATGATAACTGGTGGAATAGGGTCTGATTTACAATTCTTTCCTCTCAAAAGTCTTTAGTCATTATTTCATTTTCTTCTAATTTATTGTTGAAAAGTGAAGCATGACTTCTTGCCTTTGATTGCAGCTGATATTTTCCCTTGCCAAATGCTTTGAGGTTTTTGGTTTAGTTTAGCATTCTTTTGTTGAAAAATATTTTCAGAGTATTCCTTTGTAACACTTCTGTTGAACTAGGTAAATACTGTTAGCTGACATTCACAGTTCTTTGTGGTTGTCTTTGTTGTCGTAGGTAGTTTTTGTTTTGATTTAGACTTGTTTGCTTGTTTGTTTTCAGCTCAGGAAATTTTTCATTTGTGTCCTTGATTTTCATTTCACTTCAATTATACAAGTTCTTACCTTTTAAGGAGCTTGTAACCCTTAAATCTGATAACCCCTGCCCACCAGCTCCATGAACTTTCTCTATATTCTAGTAAAGGGTATGAATGACACATGCCATGTCACTGATTTGGTATTATTAATAATAGCTAACATTTATTGTTTTACAACTTTGCAAGTATTAATTCATTTAATCATCCTAATAATTCTATGTTGAAGATGTTATTATCATTTCCCCCTTTTGTAGGTGAGGGAAGAGAGACACAAACAGCTTTGTAATTTGCCCAATAATCACAGAACTAGTAAGAGGTAATAACAATTTTGATCCGAACTGCATGTTCTTGACAACTGGTCTGCATTGCTTCTGAAGGGCAAATTTTCCTTTAACTACTTATAATACAAATTATAATTCTTCTATAAAAATTATATGTATGTTTATATAATCCCTTTTTAAATCTATGTCCTCTTTGAATTTCAGTTTTAAATTATTATGCTGCCTTTCCTTCTTCCCCTCCATCTGGATGTATTCTATCTTCAAGGCATTTTAATCCTCCTTCCTGGAAACCACATCTTTAATATCTTAAGGTATCCTATACATTAATTCCTTAATATATGCCACCCTCGCTATTCCCCAGATACTCTTCCTCACCTCAAATGCTGTTTCCATTGCACTGTATTTCTCAGAGGTCTTAAGCTTGTTGTTTTTATTGCATCTGGTGTTTTCCCTTTGTCTATCTTTTATGTGGTGAGATCGACCAAACTATTTTCTTTTTTTAAAAAAGATTTTATTTATTTATTTGACAGAGAGAGAGAGAGAGAGATCACAAGTAGGCAGAGAGGCAGGCAGAGAGTGGGGGAAGCAGGCTCCCCACTGAGCAGAGAACCTTATGTGGGACCAGCACCCCGAGATCATGACCTGAGCCAAAGGCAGAGACTCAACCCACTGAGCCACCCAGGCGCCCCAACCAAACTATTTTCTAACAGAGTACCTGAATTGTATTAACCAAATTCTCTGCCTCCCTTTGTCCTGTATAACTCCATTTTTTCACTTATTTCTGGAGGACAGGTGTGCACACATATGCATGTGTGAGTATATATGTGAGTGACAGATCCTGCTCCTAGCTTGTTCAGATGTCATTGTCATGTCATGACAGATGCGGAACTAATATGGGTCATTTACCCACAGAGCTTGCTTCTGAGAAATTTAAACTAACAGACCATGTGAAAACTTACAGACTTTTTTCCTTGTCTTCCAATCTAAAACTCGTTGCTTCTATATACATCTCCCATGCTGAACCTTCTGCAGGTACTTTGCCCTTCCCCTCCTTGTAGTAAATCAGACTTATTATAGAAAATCTGAAATAATACAGGAAAGAGTAGTACTTAGGTGCTCATTAGTGCTTTTTTAAGGGAAAGAGGACTGATAGGTTTTATAGTTCATTGATATTCTTGAGTCTGATTTACGGGGTAGATGGTTGGGTAGATTGAAATATATTTTTTCTGGCTTCTTTTTGTCCTACGTTATTTCATTAGATATTATTTCAAGTTGCAGAACATATTTGAACTCCTCACCCCCACCCCAGACTTTCCTGGTCTCTGGTTATACATTGTTGCTAGATTTGAAAACCAAACTCAAAGACATTTTATCAATACATAGAAACACAAAACTTAGACATATTAAAAACTTGCCACAGGTCCTAGTCTTGAGCCAGGGTTGGAAGTGCCATGTTATTTCCACTCTTGTGTCTGTGCTTGTTTTTACATTTATAGACTGATTTTTTTTTCTTTATGAAAAATAAAAATTAGAGTAAATCAGAGAATTCTGTTTTATAATGCAAAAACATTAAACACAGTTCTGCACATACCACTTGTCTTATAATTGTTGTTTTTGAGTGGAATAGATCTTAGAGAACCCCATGAACTATTGTAAACCCAAAGCTCACTGAACTTTGCCTCTTAGATGTGTTTTTTTAGAATCTATGCTAACATATTATGGTCTCTCCTATTTGAGTGACTATTACCTTTTTCTTTTTTTCCAAAGATTTTCTTGTACACTGCAATCTTTCCCCTTTCTTTTTTATAATTGTAAGTGATTGCACAATAAGAATCATCCCAATGGGAGATTTATGCTCTAAAATTTTAGCCTCCATACATTATAAAATGTACTAATTTGGCATGTAAATATTTATATTCTTGTTGGAAAAAAATACCAATTTGAAATTTATAAACTAACAAACCAAAACCATATGAATTTATACATTTGTTCATTATTTTAATATGAAAAAGTTATTTCTCACATGAAGCAGAGTAAAGAATGGGTGCCTGGGAGTAGTAATGGAATTTATCAAAAGCCATCATTTATTCTGTGGTTTAAGTAAAGCAAAGTTGAACCTATAGCCCTACATGTTTTGAAACTAACTATGTTTGTGTATGATTTCTTTATGAGGAACAGATTCAGTGGGAATTAGATTACCAAAGGATAACATTATCTGTTACTTATCTGAGACTAGCAGTATCTAAAAGCGTGAGTGAATAAGTAGTACTCATTATGTTATCTCTGAGAGCAAATTCAAACTAAATACTTAAGATTTTTTTTAGTATTTTTTTCCTTTTTCTATGTTTGAGAGAATAAAAACAGCTCTGAAGCTATCAGATGTATAATTACTCCTTGCATTTTTTTTCTTTTTAGTGGCACAACCAAGGAATATATTAACCAAAAGGACAGTAATTTTTCCAAAAATTATTAGCTAACTATGTGAGAAATAGGCTTTAGTGGAAATTCTTGGCCTGTCTAAATTAGAGAAGTATTGCTGATTTTTTAATTTGAAAACATTTTATATTTGTATGATAAAGTTCCATGTAAATATTGGACATTATCATTATATTGATCCTCAAGACCATGATTATGCTAAAATATATGAATTGTATCTTTGTTTAAATTACCCCAGTAGATATACAGAGAATTTTCTAAAGTCAGGGTTCAGATCTTATCCTTTATCTTAACATCAACAGTCCCAGGCACATAGGAGATGCTTAGTAAATACTTTCTAAATTAATAGATAATAATCATTTTATAAACAGATTAACTTTAGAAATATTTTTTGAAAAGCGCCTACCACAATTAAGAAAAAAAAAAAAAACAAGATTAAATTTTCTAAATCTGTCAAATGGTTTTCATTTAAGGAAGGATTATACATTAACTGATGGAAAAACAAGAATGAAAGACTGCCAGAGTTTGATGCCCAAATCTACCACATATTAGCCAATGTGTGTTACTTAACCTTTTTCCCCTTTTGTAATATAGAGGTAATAATAGCATCAACCTCAGTTTTTGACCTTAGCAGTAATGTTGGGGTCTGTTTTCAAAGGAACGAGACTGAGACAAAGTGAAAGTTATGCAAAGCTTTATTCTATGCCGAGCATTAGAAGTTAGACTGACAGGCCAGGGGAACAAGACTGAGACAAAGTGAAAGTTGTGCAAAGCTTTATTCTATGCCAAGCATTAGAAGTCAGACTGACCGGCCAGGGCCGCCTCCGAAGAGAACGATCCCGTCCTGATCTCACAGGCTAGTTTTATAGGGCATAACTGCAGACCCAAGGTACATGGCTTCTATTTTTAAGGTGTTTACTCCCGGAATCGATACCCAGAACTGATACCAGGAACTACTGGGGCGTTTATTCCCGGAATGAAGTCCATGGATGTAAAAAACAATATGGCTACCTAGGCAATATGGAGTCACTCTGGCTAAGCAGGGCCTAATAGTTAAACAGGTTTTAACACTAAATCGGCCCTAACAGTAAGAGAGATCATCCACTTGAAGGTTCTAACATAGTGCCTAGGTCATGGTAGATTCTTAAATAAAACTTGTGATTGATGTTTTAACTGCAGTCGTTGTCCTTCTTGTTACTATTGTCATTCAATTCATCATAAAATGTGGGTTTCAGCAGAGGGAGTTTCTCAGACCATTCCATGAATAAGTGGACCAAACGTGATGTTTGGTGTCATCCTGACACTCTTGCTCTCAGAACAAAAGCCTGGCTTTAATTGCTGTCTCTATGCTTTTTCTTATGATGGACAAGAGCCAATGAATAATTGTAAGGCCTCTAAACAATTCTGTTTTCATTTCTTTTCTCTCTTCACTCTCAATCCATGCCATGTTGGTGACTACCAGATGCAAACTGGAAGACATGTTGTTGCCATATATTTTCACTCATATGTGGAATTTAAGAAACAAAACATGAGCAAAGGGGGAAAAAAAAAGAGAGAAACGCAAACTAAGAAATAGAGTCTCAGCTAAAGACCAAACTGATGGTTACCTCTATTGCTAAAGTTTTAACAAATATATTTTTATCTGATTTAACGATTATATTGGAGACTACAAAATATTGCTGTTAATTGTTTTGCATTTACATTAGGTGTTTTATTTCTTCAGAATTATTTTTATCAGTTCTTCATGATGGCAAATAGCTGTCTTCTCTTTTAAAAATTTCTCTATGCCTTCTAGCAACTCTGGTTTCTAGAATGGGTACTTTGTCCAAAATTAATATTTTTATTTCCCCAACAATGCCTTCTCTCTGTGAAATGCAGTTGATATTAAGCCTCTTATTTTCTCTGGATCAGTCTCCAGAATCTCCCCAATTCTGACTTTGCCAAAGACTCCTCATTTTAATTCTCCTTGGTCTTGTTGCCACCATCAATTATTTTCTTTTATCATCCTGCAGATTTTTAATGGCTTCCCATTTTTGTATCATATTATAGGAATGAACCTATAAGTAATAATTTAAACAAAATTTATTTATGTGCCTATACATATTCCTATCTACCTGCAGGATCACAATAGTAGATAATAGTTTACTGATGTGCTAGGGAGCTAAAGTACAGACAATTTTAATTAATTTACTATATAGTCCTTAAATCAAGTATAAAAAGAGTTCTTTTTGTTATTTCCTAATACATGTTAAAGCTAATATCATTTAGAGCCTGACAACTTCTATGTTCTTCCTAAATAAAAAAACAAATCATAAACGATCCCAGTTATGGCAAGTTATATCTGTTTTATGCAGGGGTTGCTTTTAAACATGCAAAAGTGACTTCTACTTTTCAGAATGTCTTATAGATTTTTAAAATGTACTTTTCCTCACAGCACCAGCATAGTATTGTAATTTTGCAGCTAAGGACATTGGGTTATTTTCATGGCAATGTTTAAATCACCAGCATTCTAATCTTTATTTTTGCTGAAGGTAAACAAGTAATTTTGTGGTAGGTAGAATAATGCCCTCTCCAAAGACATCCCCATCCTAGTACCCCAAACCTGGGGATATGTTACATTATAAGGCAAAAGGGATTTGGGGGATGTTTAGATGGGGAGATTATTTTGGATTATCTGAATGAGCCCAAAGTAATTATAAGGGTCCATATAAAAGAAAGCAGGAAGTATGAGAGTCAGAAGAGATGTGGTGATATAAAGAAGGGTCAGAGTCAGAAACTTGAAGATGCTATACTGCTGGCTTTAAAGATGGAGAAAGAGACTATGAACCAAGAAAGGCCAGTGGCCTCCAAAATCTGGAAAAGGCAGGGAATAGAATCTCCCCAACAGTCTTCAGAAGGAACTAGCCCTGGTGATACTCTGATTTTAATCCAGTGAAACCTTTTTCAAACTTCTAACATTCAGAACTATAAAATGATAAACTCGTGTTGTTTTAAGCCACCGAGTTTGTGGGAATTTGTTACATTAGCAGTAGGATATATTACTACAACCCTTGACAACCCTTGAACAATTTAGGTAGTCTTGGGCCCCATTAGTGATTCACTTTGAGTGGTTTGTGCTTCTCTGAAAAGAGCTCTGTCCAAGGATTCTGAAGAAGCAGCAGCTCTGTACACAAGGAAGACCACCAGTGGTCAGAAGGCTAAGTCCATTTAATTAAGTGCCACTAGTTTGAGAATAATGGCAACCCTAGGAGCAGTATCTTCCATCTTCCTCAATGGTGTTGCTCAGTTGTATATATGGAGGTATTAGAAATGTGGATATTGAATATCCAACTATCCCAGGCTTAAAAGTAATTTAAAAAAGTATGACAGGGATACAAAGATGTACCCATTGATGTATCCTGTTGATAAGTGTATGGTCTGCATATAGCATAGGTAGGCTTGAGCAAATGTTTCACCAGGATATTATCAGCATTACTAACTCTAAAATTCTTGGGCCCTTAACGTGTGTCTTCTCTACTGTAGCATCTCCACATTTCAGGTTCTGACACTACAGAAATGTATTTTTTAGGTGCCAAACTTAGTAGCAGTTAGAATGCGTCCTGCTGACAAGAGGCAACAAAGACTAACAGCCATTTAAACGCAGGGATTTCTTTATCTCAGCAAAGCTATTATGGCATCTGACTCCTTTTTCCTTCCAGACTGTAATCCTTAGTGTGTTGCATTTGTCCTCATGGTTACAAAACTTTTTGCTGTACTTTCAGGTCTTGTATCCATGACTGGTAGAGGGGGTGGGAGAAGTAAAGGCCAAAGAGCTTTGTCCTTGTCCCTGCAGGAAAGAATGGCCTGTGTCTCACTGAGTAGAAGATCCATGCCACACAGTTACTGTTACTGTTAAGGTAGTGTGGGAAGGTATATTAGCTTTCCAAGCTCTGAATTAAAGAAAAAGAAAAGAAAAGATAAAAAAAGAAAAGAAAAATAAAAAGAAAGGAAAATGACATTGTGGATAATTGGGGAGCTAATCCTCAGAGACTACTGCAAAGTACACATTTAAATGAATGATTTCTGTAAGATGGATTGGTTTACTACTCTAGATTCCACAATTTTTCAGCTGCTGTTCACATTTAAAACATTGAACTGCACAGAACTACCACAGAAAGACATGGAGAACTGCCACCAGATTTACTATTACCTGAATCTTCAGTTGTTCATACTGATCTTTGATTCAAAAGGAAAATACTTGCAATGTAAACTTTTAATGATGTTATTAAAAATGTATTCTTTTTCTCTCTGTATATAGGAGGAAACATTTTTTCATGATCTGTTTCCTACTTTTGCCCCGCCCCCTCAAAAGTACTGGAGCCACAAATAATTCCTAAGGAAGTATCTAATATCTCAATAGACTTTCCCTATCAAGATCTTAGACAAAACGGTGGTTTAAAAGAAATGATTCTTACATTCTGCAGGCTAATCAAGTTGCAAAATTCTAAAACATTTTGCAAGCTCTCTCACATATAGCATCTAGCCAAAACCAACAATTCTAAAACAAGTTCTTTTTTATTATGTATTGCAAATTTCCTTAAAAGAGAACATATTTCACAACCTAGAATGTGACATTATTGTTGCACAGCAATAAAGTTGATGTGTACAGTGTGTGGCATGCATCCAACTGTGTCATCCATCAGTGAAATTTCAGAGGTTGATTATACTGCAGAACAATCCTATAGTGGAAAATTACCCACTTTCTCAGGAGCTACCATTTAAAACATCTTTTTTGAAATGAAATTTGCGACTGCCTGCTAACAGCTATAGAAGGGGGATGGGGAGGGGGAAATGAAGGGGAAGGCTCTTCCTATAATGACAAGGAAGAGAGAAACATAGGAAAGGTAGGAAAAGAACATTTAAATTGGCAGTATCTCTAAAGAGAAAGCCATATGCTCAGCAAACTTTCTATATTCCAGTTTTATAATTACTCTTGAGGTTCCTGAGGGCTCCTAAATCAGGCCATTTCTGAAAGAAGATGTATTCTTGTTGTTGTTTCAAACTTAATCTTTTCACACTTGGAAATTAGGAATGCACATTAAAATGTTGATAGGAAATTGAGTAGAGAGAGAAATAATTTATATTTTTAATCATCTAACTTTAATAATAATCACATTTAGTCCAGGTTTCTATTACCCGACAAAGAAAAGAATGGAGGCAATTACCTCTACAATTGAGACAAAACTGTCTAGAGGATATTGTCCTGTTTTGTTAGCTGGATAGTGGATAAGATGCCTGAAATTGATGGTGCTTGTTCAGGAATCACTGAGTTGCCCGCAATGGAACAGAAACATTTATTTATTTTTTTTTTCTAGTCTGTGGCAAGCTCTTGCATTGGTTTCCTTTGTGATAAGAAGTTATTTAAAAGATGAATGAGAAATGAAATCGTTGTTGCTTGACTTTGGAAAATCATCTAGAATTTTAGACAATTTGATCACTGTTCATTAATCTGGGAGGGTAAAATATTCCATTCAAGACAGAGTAAAGCAAATTCCGTAAATGTACATAATAAACACCCTGGTGTCTCAAGCATAGAAGAGGACAGCCAGTTAGAGGAAACCAGGAAAGCCTTTTTGGAAGAAGTAATCCCCCCCGCCAATGATTTTATTTTTTTTTCTCACCATAATGCAAATACCCTGCCCAATGTCCATCACCCAGCCACCCCATCCCTTCCACCCTCCTCCACTCCAGCAACCCTCAGTTTGTTTCCTGAGATTGAGTCTCTTATGGTTTGTCTCCCTCTCTGGTTTCATGTTGTTTTATTTTTTCCTCTCTTCCCCTATGATCCTCTGTCTTGTTTCTCAAATTCCTCATATCAGTGAGATCATATGATTGACTTCTTTGGCTTAGCACAATACCCTCTAGTTCCATCCACATCATTGCAAATGGCAAGATTTTGGGTTTTTTTGATGGCTGCATAGTATTCCATTGTATATATACACCACATCTTCTTTATTTGGAAGAAGTAATCTTAAAAACAGGATTTCTAAGTTTTAAATAGTGTGAGGATTGGGGAATGGGGAGAGGGGTAGTTTGTGGGTTATGGAGAAATAAGAAAAACATCCCTAGGTAGCCCTAGTGAGAACAGAAACAAAACAGAAAACTTGAAAAGTACATTGTATGTGTTATTGTGCTTGTTTTTTGATCAGAAAGTAGTGTAATTTGATAGGAAAATACCAGAAACTATAATAATTATCATTACAAATGAATAAAGATGTGCTTAAGGGTGTCTGCCTGGCTGATTCAGTTAAGCATCTGCCTTTAGCTCAGCTCATGATCCCAGGGTCCTGGGATTGAGCCCCAAGATAGGTCTCCCTCCTCAGTGGGGAGTCTGCACCCTCTCTTCCTTTGTACCTCCCACCATTTGCACTCTCTTTCTCTCTCAAAAAAATAAAGAAAATCTTTAAAAAATGTGCTGAGCTTTAGTACATAGTAGGTCCTGAAATGTTTCTCAGTCTGAAAACATAGCCTTTGCTAAAGTCTGGTTTTATGGCTCTGATGAAGTTCACTTACTGTCAACTAATTTACCTAGGTATATAACATTTCCATTAATTATTGCAGTGGAAAGGAGAGCTTTGTCATTATTACTGTGCTTTGTTTTTGTTTTCTAATAGATTGTACTTAAATGGGAGAGAAAAAGTCCTATTATGATGCCTCTCTCACTCATGAGCATGTCAATTGTGGATAAGAGCAATTGACAGGTAAAGACAGACTTACGTTGGCAAGATTGTTTCTTCATTTGGCTTGAAGCTGATTGAGCACAAGAGAAGTTTGGTGTTATATATGGTAGTGCTAGACAAGGAAGGGATTCTAGCATCTCCCTCTCCCCGCCCCAGAGAAATCTTTTCCTTAATAAAGTGAGTGAAATAATTACTTTACTGGAAATTGACTTAAAATTTGAGAATCATTTAACTGCAACAATGATTTGCATGGGTTTAGTATTACTCTTTTCATGCTTGCATTTCTTTTACTTAAATGTTGATGTATTTTTAAGATTTCATTACTTTTCAGGTTTGAAGTAGAAGTGCATTATAAAGTTAATGAAATATAATATATATTATTGGTAATTGTGTTTTTTTTAAGTATAGAGATTGCTCTTTCTTGTAGACTGTAACTGTAACTACATTCATTGTGCCAAATTAGTCATGCATTATTAGATCTTTAAACCCCATAATAAATTATGTATGTTACTGTTTGGGGGCTTTTACTTAGTGTCACAAATATTTATATAACCAATATCTAAGTTATATTTATAAGAAAAAAAACTTCTCTGAAATCTCTACATTTTTTTTAGAATCTAACTTGTCTTAATGGTAAGAAACAATATTTTAATGGCCAAAATGGGAAGGAATACAATTCCTAAACAATTTTTAAATTTACAGTGAAAAATTTACATTCATTTCTGTAGTCTTATAAAATAGGTGTTTGGCGTAAAACCATTTTTTAAAGCTAACAAAATTTGAAAGCATTATAACACTTCATATAATATATGTGTTAAAAATTGTGGATTTTGAATAATTTTGTTCTAAAGATTATAATTTTCTTTCCTGAATTCACAAAGCTTCAGAATCTTACCAAATGTAATTCTTTAATATGGAGAAGTATCTATTGGATTAGTAATGCAAGTAAGGGACTAAGAATTTAATCTGAATAGCATGTTATTATTGTGGTACATATATTGCACACTTGTTTTTTGTATATTTTGAAAGTAGACTTATTCTCTTGTCATTTTCCACAGAACTATTTGGTATTTTACTTGTCTTGCTTTTGTTTTCTTTAGTTTTTGTTTTTATGATTTGTTTAATGGTAAGAAATTATATGTCTATATTTTTTACCAAAAAAATTATATATAATCAGTATTTAGACATCTGATTGCATTGCATATATCTTAGCACTTAGATAAGTTTAGTAAGGAAGTGAATTGTTAGAAATAGGAGATGGATATATTAGGTTTAACATCTCATTTGCCAAAGTATCATTTTGTTAATATCCAAACTGGATATTGTGGAACATCATCATATTGAATAAGGAGTCATTAGTATCGTATTCTCATCTCTTTCTGCATTTAAATGGCTATTGAATGGGGAGGTAAACATTCCCCTGATGTTTAACATGTAAGTTTTCTTTATTTCCAGAGAAAGCTGAGAGGCAAAACTAATTTACCTGAAAAAAAAAAAAAATCCTTACGTGACTTTAAGATTATTAGAGATATTTATACAAAATAGCACTCATCCCTACCCTTGACCATTGTACTCTGTTAAAGCTAGTAATTTTCATGATTAGCTATGACAGAGATAAGGAAAAGATATATTATTGTTGCCATAAGAGGGAATTGAAAACCAACAATTCTGTGTTACATTCAGGCAGCAAAGTGCTGATCAATAATTTTGGATCTTTTCTAGCCTTTGACTAAAAACTAACTTAGAAGATCCACAGTGATGGTTTTTTGGGTTGGTTAGAATAAAGCAAAAAATCCATCAGTCACTTTTTTCCATTAGAGTCTACATTTCCAGTGAGCATTAAAACATCAGCTGGTAACCATTTGACATTTCCCCTGTCCCACATTAAACACTGTATAAGTTTGAAGAATTCAGATATTTTTAAAGAAATTGGAAAAGATGTTTAAAATTCAATTATTATTTGGTTTAAAATTTAGAAATTAATTTGCTGAGGAATTTGAAAGTGAATTGTAAATGTGGAAATAATGAATGAAGTATTAATAACTAACATATAATTGAACACCTAATATGCAACAGATGCTTTCTTTAGTGCTTTCTATGTATTTTAATTTAAATTTTATTTAATGCCTCAACATTCATGTTCTATAAATGAGGGAATAAATATATAGATGGATAACCCAGGTTATTCATTTTAAAGTATGGAGAAAATTATTTTAGAAGTCTTAAGAAAATTCTAGAAAGGAAAGTCTTGTTTTTTTTTTTTATATATCTCAAGAAAGCTTATTTTTTAGGAGTAATTTCTTTTTAAAAAAGCTTATTTTTAGAGTTTGATGTTTCATATTGTTTGAGAAATTATTTTGTGAAGCTTGTCATGGAGAACCATATATGTCAGTGGTTACTAATCCCTGTACTTGACCCACATTAGAACCATTTACAAGTCTGTAAAAGCAGCAGCAAACCTAAAAGCACAAGGCACATTAAAAACTACCTAGGTAGATACTGCTACTAGGATCAAACTCATTATGCCCAATTATGAAAAACAAGACATTTTAGACTTCCGAATGTTAATGGCATCTTTTTCTTAAGATCTGGAATTTAGAAAATATCAATACATATCCTTTTTCTTTGATCAAGTCAAGAACTCATTGAGACCCAAGCAGGACTCTGAAAGATGGAGTAAAAAAATACTAGCTTTTACTGATAAAAGTTAAATTAGATGGGTATTTTGATATGTGGCTATAGTGAGCTTTCTATGACTCCACTCTTGCATATGGGCTAACCTTTTGGGGCACAGGTAATGCTGAGTGATGACTGACCTATCACACAAGGGCCTATCCTAACAACATACAACACATAAGAGCTGAAAAACTGTGTTCAGTACAGCAGAAAAGAGAAGAGACAGAAGCTAGAAGGAACTGAGCACTGTAAAGGTACCTCTTTACTCCAGCCTTGTCACGTGGCCATACAGATTAAGTTTTTCCTGCATCTCAGGAATGAATGATGGTGTGGAGAGAAGCCAGAAGTATAAGACTTAAAGGAAATTGCTCATTAAAAACACAAGGCCTGTTGACAGCCTTCCTTCTAACAATATTTTATTACTATATTAATAATTATTATTAACAATATTTTATTACTATATTAATAATTATTATTTGATAATTATAATAATTTTAATTATTTAGAGCCATTTATAAAAGCTGTAAGTTTTTCATAGTTTAGAGCAGCAGATTTGGGTAGCAGCAACATTAGGAATAAAAAAGCTGAAACCTGAAGGTTAAGCATCTAGTTGCTTTCTAATTCCTGTCCTCAAAACTGCAGACTGGCAGAGAATAGAGGATTAGAATAAGGAACACTCATTTTGCATAGGGATTTTCTACTTCTCTTGGCATTTCCAACACCTCAGTAGCATGACCAAATGAAACCTGAAATAATGGATGGGACAAGTTAGGTGGGAAGACTATCCAATGCAAGAATTCCGTCTCAGCCTAATTAAGATTCAAAAAATCAGATGGAAAAGATGAAGTCAAATAAGCACAAAAATAACAAGGAAATTGTGGTAATTGCTGAAGAGGTACTATAATTGATAGAAAGGAATGAAGGTGGTGATTTCAGTTATCTCTGATTTCTAACAAGACTATAGGGAGTTACAGCAAAATGTTTTGGAATTTCTAACAGGTAAAAGATTATTTGGTCAAAAAATTAATTCACATGAAATTTGAAAATCATTTTATACAGTATTCGCAGTATTTACCAGTTTTCGGAAACCTACATTAAGTGTTTTAGATTACAAATCCAGTAGCACAGGAAGGATATCTTATATCCTCCTTGTTCTATTGATCAGTGAAATCTTGAACTCATACTAAATAGTCAATAAATTGCTGATTATAGGTATGTTGTAGGCTTTAAGAAGGAGATTATTTTTAAAATTAGTTTTAAATATTCAAAGCTATAATCAAGTTTTTGGTATTTTATCAATGAAGGGGAAGCAATACAATAAATAGGAAATATTTTTTAAAAAACAATTTTTATTCATCTACATGTTATATAACTCTTCTTGAAATTGATTCTATTTCCAAATTAATGGTTGTCAGAGTATATAATAATAAATACTAATTTTGCATATGTGGCAACACAGATAAGTTGAAAATACAGGGCAACTTCCCCAAATATTACTAAGTGGCAGTGAGGTATGATGCTGGAATTCAGTGTTTTTCACAATGCATATATAACATGGTATATATCCAAATAGGAAATCCTCTTGGCTATGTTCAATGACTATGACTCTAAGGGCTATGATTTATACAATAGCTTAAACACTTTTTTGTGTTCAAACTGTCACAGAAAACAAATACATATGATAGTAAGTGGGAAAAATATTTAAGTTGTTATTATTTTATTCTTAGTCATAAAGAACACAAAATTTAGTAATAAATTCAAAGTTATTTATGCAAGAAGTGTTTTCATTATTTCAATAGCAGTAAGTGGGGAAAATGTAAAAAGAAGCTTTTTTCCTGATTTCATAAAAAGAATGTCTCGAACAGTATAAAGTATAAAATAATGCATCTGTATTAGTAGTTTTTTTCATCTTAGTTTGAGTGGCGGGAAAACCATAAGCCCTCGCTGATATTCAGCAATAAGTATTTAATGCTCAGGCACCTGAGGTAGTCATCTAGGCAATTCTGTTGTTCGTAATTAGTTGTTGGTTTTTCTGGTCTTGACTGTACTCGCATGTCTGTGGAGCAGCTAATCTGGTATGGGATGAAAATCAGAACATCTTAGCTCTGCTCCATGGATCTCTCATCCCCCAACAGGCTGGGGATGATATGTCCTTCTCATGATGATGATGAGAGGGGAAAAGAGAGAGCAAGCCTAATCATGTAGACACTTTTCAGACCACTTGAGTGTGCCACATTTACTAATATATCATTGGTTAGTGCAAGCCACAGGGTCAAGCCTAGATTCACAGTTGGGAGAGACACTACAAAGTTATGTTTCCAAGGGATTGAACACAAGAATGAATGGTAGAGAAAGCAGCAATCATTTTAAGAGCTGATGTTTATCTATGTCACACAGAACTGAACACATTTCAGAAGAATGTAAAATTTGAATGAAACTATTTTTTAATTTATTTATCCTTATTTAAATTCAATTAATTTAATTAATAATATGCATATAGTATATTATTATTTTCAGAGGTAGAGTTCAGTGATTCTTCAGCTGTATATAACACCCAGTGCTCATTACATCCTGTGCCCTCCTTAATGTCCATAACCCAGGTACCCCATCCCCCACTGTCCTCCCCACCAGCAACCCTCAGTTGGTTTCCTATAGTTAAGAGTCTCTTATAGTTTGTCTTCCTCTCTGAGTTCATCTCGTTTTATTTTTCCCTCCCTTCACCTATGCTCCTGTTTTGTTTCTTATGTTCCACATGTGAGTGAAATCATGATAATTGTCTTTCTCTGATTAACAGATTTCACTTAGAATAATACCTTCTAGTTCATCCAGGTCATTGTAAATGGCAAGATTTCATTTTTGATGGCTGAGTAATATTCCCTTGTATATATGTATATGTATATATAATACATCTTCTTTTTGGAGACATAGGGAATGAAACTATTAATGTCAGGTTGCAACTATATGAAAAGACCCAGTTTATTCTTATATTTTTACTTTTATTGATGTTGCTAAACAAAAGTAAATGAAAAAAATGTTTTAAGAGTAGTTTTTAAATTTAGAGTCATGTATTTTCATCATAATGAGAATAAGCAAAGATTATTTGGGGGAAAAAAGCTATTCATCACAAAACATAGTCAGATGATTTAAGTGTGGTAAATTAATATGTCTTAATTATTTTTCACAAGTTAAGTATATAATTATCACAAATATAAAAAAATTCTGGGTATGGTGCATAAACAATGAATTCTGGAATACTGAAAAGAAAAATAAAATGAAAACAAAAAACAAATATAAAAAATTATTATGGTCTTCAAAAGGTTGAGAGTTTTTAAAAATCATACCTATTTTTTAGGAAAAGAGAGTCTACTATTGACAATCAAATATTTTTGCAATCTGATAAAACCAGTTGAAGCTGTGAGAGGATTTGGTACATACAAACGTATATATAATATGGAATAGTATAAAGTAATGTAATATTATATATCTGTATATATACCTACTAAAATTACCTGCCAGAAGGGCCTAAGAAACTTCTCTTAGAACAAGATGGACTTTAACATTGCATTGGGGAAAAAATTAAGGTAGCTTATTTTACATACCTTTCTTTGCCTACAGTTTTTCTGACTTAATTACAATGTTCTTATATGATTCAAGACTGATAAAAGCCCAAGAAATTCAGTCCCTGCAAAAACAAACAAACAAACAAAAAACCTGTGTTCCATCTAGAATTTTGATTAATTTTACCCAAAATGATATAATTATAAAATATTAATGGATTTGTTTTTGTTGGAAACTACTGCTCTAAATCAGAGAGACCCCTTTATATTAAATTTAAAATATTAGAAACTATAACTTCATATTCCATGAAATAGACCAATAATGTTTTGAATTTAATTTAATTTCCTTTGTTATTCACTATAAGACTTTGTTTTCTATTGCTGCTATCACATGTTACCACAGAATTTAGTGACTTTAATCAGTATACATTTCTGATGTCTGGGCAGGCTCACTGGGTCCTCTGCCTAGCATCTCACCAGACTAAAATCAAAACATCAGCAGGATTGTGTTCTTGTCTGGTGGCTCTGACATGGAACCTGCTTTGAGGCCCATTCAGATGGTGGGCAAAATTCAGTTCTAGGTACTTGTAGAACTGAGGTTCCTTTTTCCTTGCCAGCTGCCAGAGTGAGAAGAGTTCTCATCTCTAAATGTTGTCCACATTCTTTGACTCATTTTCCCCTTCCTTCAAGTTTAAAGCAGGTAAAGTGGATCAAATCTCGTACTTTGATTCTCTGACTTAACGCTTCTGTCTCAATTTTTTTTTTTCCTGTTTTTAAGGGCTTCTGTAATTAGATTAGACCCACCATCCAGGATACTTTTCTTACTGTAAGCATATTCCCAGATTCCAGGGATTTGGACATTGTTGGTTCATAACCTCCTCGAAAGTTTTCCAGGTATAATCTGAAATTGGTCCCCATACTCAGAGGACAGAAAGAGTCTGAAGAAAGAGGCAGCGCAGGGGTGCCTGGGTGGCTCAGTGGGTTAAAGCCTCTGCCTTCCACTCAGGTTATGATCCCAGGATCCTGGGGTCTAGCCCCGCATCCATCCGGCTCTCTGCTCAGCGGGGAGCCTGCTTCCTCCTCTCTCTCCGCCTGCCTCTCTGCCTCCTTGTGATTTCTGTCTGTCAAATAAATAAATAAAATCTTTAAAAAAAAAAAGAAAGAAAGAGGCAGACCACCTAGGCTGGTAGGTGTTTTAATAAGCAAGGGAACTTATATAACAAGGCTTGTCTTGAGTGGCATCGATACGAGTGGATCCCTGAGCCCACCTGCCAAATCTTAAAAGTTTATATAGAGGATTTACCTGGTTCAGTCAAGTATACCATGCAGGTGTTCTCAACCTCACATTACTGTCTCAAGGCTATGTCCTTGGAGCAGCTCTGGGAATGGAAAAGGAAAACAGAACCCACATTCCAAGGACTGGAGAGGATGAGGAAGTTGTGATTGCCTGATCCAGCTCATGAGTCAACCAAAGCGCATGTCTTTTAAATGACCCCCCTCTAGACATGGACATTTTGGAGAGACACTTGAGTCAACCACAATAATTCACTAAATACCTACTATGTGAGAAGGAGCTCTCAAAGCTATTTAAGATAATTGGAATAGTTAATTTTATTGAACATCAGGAATTACACTAAGTACTATTTATGAATTATGTAATCTAATCTATATGAGCTAAAGACACTTATTCCTCTTTTACTAAAGAGGAATCTGAGCCTTAGGCGTCTTTCAAATGCTAAGTCCAGTTATACAGATGCCAGAACGTTTAGAGTAACTGCTATATAGAGCTGCTTTGCTTAAACTATTGCTGTGATTGTTATAACCCAAAAAGAAAATACTCATGACATATAAAATTCCTTCTATTTCTGTCAAATTTACAACATGCTATAGCAAAATAATTTCCTTTTGGCAAAATGTTCTAGAATAAGAGTCTTTTTATTAATACATTTGCGACTTTGTATTCAGAATTGTCAGTGCCTAAGTTTACCCAAAATAAAGTATTTCCCATGATTATCTGTCCATATCGTTCTTTTCTCCCCTTCAGTTTGAATTTTGCTTTAATGCATTAACAATATTGATAAAGGTGTGAGGGGAGGGGTGTGGAAGTAACTGATCTGTTGTATAAAAGGATGAGAAGATTCAAATAGAATTGTAATAAAATAAGTGAAGTTATTAAATCAGATGAAGTTCTACAGGTCACTGAAACCTTAAATTGAGGAGAGATAAAACAGTGCACAAGAACACAGAATCTTAAACTCTTAGGCATTCTTATACCTACATGAGTGAGGTAAAAAAAGGACAACTAGACACAGGGGAAGCTTGAATAAGCAAGATTAAGGGTTTGATAAACACTGCAGAAGACACTTATTACCATCCACCCATGGTTGCTCTTATAGTGAGTTTCTTTTCCTTGCTAAGGACAATATAAAAAAACAAAGTGTTAAAACATAAAACATAAGCGCTAAAACACACATGCACATATAATGCCAAAAGTAGGTGGAGGCAGAGCCACCTTGCAGGGAAGCTTTGAGTAATTTTTTTTTTAAAGATTTTATTTACTTATTTGACAGAGATCACAAGTAGGCAGAGAGGCTGAGCAGAGATCCTGATGCGGGGCTCGATCCCAAAACCCTGAGATCATGACCTGAGCCTAAGGCAGAAGCTTAACCCACTGAGCCACCCAGACACCCCAGCTTTGAATAATTTTAAGAGAGTCTCTGTTGCAGGCATTGAATGTTACATGAAGAAAGTAATTTGAGTTATTTAAAAAAGAAGAGTTGATTAAATTGTGTGCTTCAGAGAACTGAGGATGGTACATACCTTTTATTTCTTTCATTGAACTGGTCAAAGTCAAGGTACATAATAAATCATGGAATTGAGTGTCTGTGCAGTTGCTCTGATTGCCGTATTGGGCTGGGTAAAAACAAGGGCCAGCGCCTCCCTGAGATTGCAGCAGGTTGCTGCTGGGATTGCTCTTCCTGTCCCCTTTTCTTACCCAAAGTGGGTAGTTGGATATAGAAGCAGCCAATATATCATACTTCTTCATTTTTGTTTCTTTCACATGGAAAGGAAGATGTCAGCAGCGTTTACGATGCAGAGACAAATTCATGGGAATAAAAGATACAACAGCACCCTACTGTATGGCAAATTATTAGGACCCTTTTCCTGTTTCTTGTTTCTTAACCTGTTGTTGTTGGGACCTATTTCTCTCTACCTCATTCCCTCTTTAGGGTTTAAGCCCCACCATTTTATGTGTTGATCATTTCTCACTTGGGTCCAATTGGCCACCGAATTCCACCCTGTGAACTTATATTTTTCATTGTATCCATCACTCCTGGCTCTATACATCTGGTTCCAACCCCGAATTGAACTTGTTTGTGCTTTCTACATAGCTTTATTGAGATGTTTTTGTAACTGAATTTTGCTCTCGTTCCTTCATCATCCCCTACTCACTGGAAACTGATCAGGAGCTAACTCACTACAGCTCCTCAGCTTCCCCTCTAATATCTTCAGCTACATACAGCGAGTACCAAACTCAGAGATGGTAGCCTCTCTTGTTCCATCACTCTTGCCACATGATCTCTGACATAAAATGAGACCTTAGCACGCGTTTTGATCTGGAAATCAGACGCCAGAATGATCTATATAACCTATGATAATTTCAAAATGTTCATTAAATTCCAAAATGTATTTGTAAAAATGTACTGAATTTTACTGAGTTTTCTTCAGTAACAAATCAACCATAAATAACTGCTTTTGGCTTTCTAATGTATTTATCAAAGAGGGACCAAAAAATGTGTCAGTAGTTAAATATCATAATCTTTACACTGGCTTAGTGGTTTCTAACACATTTGGCTATGTTCAGAACAGAATTCTGTACTGTGGTATGTAAATTTACCTTAATTCCTTGTCTTAAGTAGTAATACTTCCAGTTACTCCTTGATTATATATCTAGGTTATATTTTTAAATTTCCTCCTGAAAAAGAGATTTTGTGATAGAGCTCTTACCATGGGGATGTTTGACTGTAGCTTAAAAAAGCATCTACTCTGTGTCACTAATATACTAAGATGTGAAATGGAAAATTTTTATATTCATAGCTACACAGAGTTCTTGTAAATTGCTGAAACATGAAATAACCAAATAAACTTTATTATTGAAATGGGTTTCCTAAGAACATAAGTGTGTAATGTAACTTTCAAACCTGTTAAACCATAAAGAACTATAGTGATTTCATAACAGGAAGCACAGTGTGTATAAAACTATGTAGCATAAAATGTTCAGCTGCTGAAGTAACAGGAAACTTCCAGGAGGTATTTTCATAAATCTGGAAACAGTTAACCTGTTTTAATGATCTCCCTCATTCCATTTACCTTACTAGCAGGGCCTGGCTTTCTTTGTGTTTGGAGTTTATAAATTTAATTATGTTAATTATTTTATAATATTTTATAAAATATATTCATATATTTATATTTATATATTTATATATATTTTATAATATAATATTTTATAAAATAACATATTAATTATGTTAATGTTAAGTATGTATTTTGAAATGGTCTTTCATATATTCGAAAGTTCAACAACTTTTGGAGAAAATAGAATGGTATTATTGAGATTGAAAGTATCCCTAAGATTTGTTTTATTTGGTAAGTAAAACAAGAATAAAGTGAAAGAGACAGAACAAATGACATCATATTTTTTTATGTGAAGCAGAGACATAATAAATTTAAATGGCTTTTATTCAAGGCTACTGGTCCCCATGCCTTAAGAATTTTCTTCTTGAAAGATACTTGGGAAATGGCCTCTGTTATGCACTAACCAGAGTGGGCACAATCTCCACCCTGTGAAATACAGACATCCAACTGTCCAACTGGTTTTTAAAGCTTATTAGGCTGCATATTTGCATATATGTTGACTTTTCATAAATGAGCTTTGAGTTGAATATCAGTGGAAAATGTTTACCTTTGCATATGTATTTGGAGAATTTTTTTTCATATTAAAACAAATCTACGAATCTCAATGGAACACATACTAGTTTATAGACATTAGTATAACAAAAATAGTATTATGCTTATTTATAAGCAGCTGATTTAGTTTAATTAAGATTAGCTAAGATTGGATTTTAAACTGAAATCTTTCCCTAGAAAACTGATTGTATTTGAAATTAAACTAATACTTTAGTTTAAAAATATACATTTGTGGGCACCTGGGTGGCTCA
The DNA here is from genome assembly GCF_010015895.1 of Lontra canadensis. Lineage (NCBI taxonomy): Eukaryota > Metazoa > Chordata > Mammalia > Carnivora > Mustelidae > Lontra > Lontra canadensis. The sequence continues at coordinate 1,877,558 of NW_022631012.1, read as the reverse complement.
GTGGGTTAAGCTTCTGCCTTCGGCTCAGGTCATGATCTCAGAGTCCTGGGATCAAGCCCTGCATCAGGCTCTCTGCTCAGAGGGAGGCTGCTTTCCCCCTCTCTCTCTGCCTGCCTCTCTGCCTACTTATGATCTCTGTCAAATAAATAAATAAAATCTTTAAAAAAATAAAAGTATGCATTTGTGCCATGTAATTCAAAGAAGACAAAGATTTTGGGAAAGTTGTATTGAACTGCTTCTTCACACGGGATGAGAAAAGCTAGACAATTTGCATCTTGTTAAAAAGGATTTGTGTTTAGTCTATGAACTCCTTATATGTGTGATGTTACAAAAAGTGTATTTGAATTTGTTCTTTTGGTATATGGCCTTTTGAATATCTATTGTGCAATCAAAGTCCCTGGTGAAGGCCTTTCACCACTGATGACCCAGAACACACACCCAGCCCTCCCTGCCTCTTACCTGTTGATGGTTGGATTAGCACTACCAGCCAGGGAGCAGGACAAAGGGAAGATTATTTGGTATGCCACATACTCCAAATTTATAGTACATACAAAGTTGAAAGAATGTTGAAGAAGAAAAATAAAAAAAGAATTTAGCTTTTCTGGCTACCTCCAGGGCATTATTAATAAATCCATAAACTATGAAAATGTTCCACCTATTTAGTAAAAATGAAAGGAAGATGCTACTTTCCAGACCTTGACAATATAAATCTGACTTAGCTTTGAATAAACTCTATGATATCACGGTTTTTAAACTTAAAGTGACTGGGAAGTATTAAGATTTTTTATTTTCACATTTTCTTAGCTGACTTCTGAAAGTGAATGTGACTTGATATCGTATTTTGACAGATTTCTAATTGTTTTGTGCACATATTTGTTTTATGACTTTTTTCCATTTTACTTTGGCATTTTTTAAGGTACATTTAATTACTTAATATCCTTTGTTGATGAGAATAACTATGGGCTGACTCTTTCTAAAGATAATGATGAAACTGTTAATATAGTAAAGTGATATCTGTTATAATAATGAGGAGCTATCTGTTAACTTGATCTAAGGCCATTATTCTTAGGTTACTGCTGTATACTTCTAGCTAAATGTCCTGGTTTCTTCTCTTGCTCTTTCCTTTCTTATTTTCCACGTAACAGCTAGAGAGAGCTTTTGAGTACTTCCCAACCACATACCAGTCTCCTACTTAAAGCCATTCAGTGATCTTGGGATAAACTTTTCTCTTCTTTTCTCAGCCTATATCTGGCTCTTGTCTTTCTACTGTTCCACACCCACCTTCAACACAGTCCTCCTTGCTGTTGTCTGCAGTCGCTCTTACCTTCTGTCCATTGAATACATCAACTCCTTTCAGCCAAGAGCTTTTACACATGCAGTCACCTGTACCTACTCCTAAATCATCCTAAAGATGTCTCTTCCTTCTTGCCATTCTGATTTCAGCCTCTTGCCATTCTGATGTCACATCTTGATCAAACGGACTCCCCTAACCACCTCATCAAAAATCACACTCACTCCCCAAATCATTGCCATATCACTTTGTTATGTTTTTCTCATAGCTGAATTATTTTGTTCAGTTATTTTATTGTTACTGTTTCCCTCCATTCACATGTAAATGAGTGAAATAATGTGGGTGATGCCCCTGTCTGTTTTGCATACTGCATCATAGGCTTTTGATACATATTTGTCAAAATAGTGAAAAAAAGTTGCACATTAGAGTGCTTTGTAAATCCTGAAGCATATCTAATTATAAGATGCAATTATTGGCTGAGTAACAGTGAGACAGTCTTTTATATATATTTGTTCTGGTAAGCTGGATAAAAACATGTGTGAGTGTGTGCTGTCCTTAAGAATAAGTAAATAAGTGGTCACTCAAAGTTTATGGGGCACACATTTTGATACTGCTTCCTTTTCAAACTACGGTGCATCTTCTGTCTTGGAAATAATTAGAGCCTGTGAACTGAAGTGAAGGAAACGTTTACAATGCTGAATAACCTCAAGTGTAGACAGGGATATCTAATTAGTCTTTCCTGTGACAATCTTTTTTTGGATTAATATTCTTCTCTTTGAAAAGTCTAACAGTGGTGCTTATGTCACCGACTCTCCTGATAATTAATAGTGTTCTCCATACACCTACACATATTCCTTCCAAAATATTCTTGTGTAATGCCACTACTGGAAAGAACAATTTCAATTAGAGAGGAGAGCTTTTGAAGTATATATCATGTGGTCTATTATAAGGAATATGTCCTATTGTAAAAGAAAAATCTCCTACAGAATATAATACTTTATGTAACTTGCCTGGAATATTGTTTAACAAAACATTTTATGGATACTTCATCGGAACATGACTTAATGAAGAAGCAGGACTAGCATTCATCCACATTTTTTTTCTTTTTTTAAATCCCTAAGATGTTTTCCTGTACTATTTCCACCTTAGTCACAAGCTTATTAACTTGGGAATGAGGTGACAGGGCCTTTGTCTTTGAATCTTGTAATTATAATTAATAGTAAGTTAAAGAGAAGCAGAAAGCTTATATTCAAAGTTTAAAGTAAAATGACTTTGTGGCACTTAGGGTAGGTGCCAGGAAGATATTAAGTAAGAGCTCATTATTCTTATTAATTAGAACTTCAGGAAAACAACTTTGAGAAGCAAAGTCATTTTATGGTTACGAGAGGGACACCTGTTTGTGGACAGAGCTTGGGGAGAGGAACTGTACTGTTCTTATCTGAGGATGCCTAGGGCCTAGCAGAGGCTTTCCCAGATGACCCACAACTACTTTGTGCCAGTTATATATGTGAAGACAGAGATAAGGAGTCAGGGTACACATACTATCTACTGTTTCCCTCAATGCATTTCTAAAAGTCATGTCATGAAATAAACAACCACAAAACTTCATTGTTTACTTGTGAAAGTATTATGTGTGGGGGCTACATTTTCACCAGATGATTTAACATCAAATAAACCCCAGCAATGGCCAATGTCTGTCAAAGCCATATGGAAACATCATTTCTAAATATCTACAATTTTAAGTACTAATTTTACTACCCATGTTCTTTAAAATAAGCATTATGGTTTATAGAAGTTAACTACATGAAGGGGTGGGTTATAACAATGTACAATAGTTTTGAATAATAATAATAGCTAACTTCAGTGGAGAGACCATGTTCAGATATTGTTTCAACCACTTTACATATATCAACTTATTTTAGCCTCACAACACCTCTATGAATGAGATTTATAATTCGCTCCTTTTCACAAATATGGAAACTGAGACTGAGAGGTTATACAATGTAATTAGCTACTAAGGAATTTGTAGGCCCATATTCAAATCTAGGCATGCTGGCCTCAGGGATTCTGTCTATGCTGTGATAGTGTTCACTGAGTTCATTACTTGCCTGCCACTAACCTAAGTCCCGTACATGCATTTACTTATTTAATTCTCAAAACAAATCTATGAGGTCAATACTATATTCTTCCCATTTTTCAGATGAGGAAGCTGAGGAAAAAGCTAGTGAAGTGACTGAACCTGGGGATGCCTAGCAAGTAAACACTGGAGCAAGAGTTCAAACTCACATCTTACTCTGGAGCCTACTCACTTAAACACTAGGCTACTTCATGCCGTGCAAATGCTTTACATCAGGATCAGGCAACTAGACAAACTAGGGCCCAAAAGTAGGTTTTGTTGAATAAAGTTTCATGGAAACACAGCCTTGCTTATTCATTTATGTTTTGTTTATTGCTACTTTCATTCTACAATGGCAGAGTGGAGTGGTTAGAGCAGAGACCATATGGTTCATGAGCCTAAAATATTTACTATCTGGACCTTTAGAGTAAAAGTTATCCAACATCTGCTTTAGATCATAAGTACTTCTTTCTCAATCATTGTTCATTCATTCCCCACCACTCTGAACCTAGCCAGTATCCAATTTCCAGAAAATAACAAGCAACAGTAACTAAAGCCTTTCAAACATCCTTAGAAAATGACCAAAAAAAAAAAAAAAAAAAAAAAAAGAAAAGAAAAGAAAAGTTTGATAGAAACTTCAAGGTGCATCTCCATAGATTTTTTAGATAGAAATAAGACAACATTTAGGGCTGGGTTCTGCCCCATTGTCATCTAAAAAAAGAAAAGGCAGTTGAGGTTCTCAGCTCACTCTACTAAGAGATGTGACTTCTGGAGACAGTCTGCTTATATTCATGTCCTCACTCTGCCAGTTCCTGGCTTCATGACCTTGAGCAGATCACTTAACCTGTATGTGTACCAGTTCCCTGATCTACAAGATGGGTATAATAGTAGACTCACCTAACTCCTCAGGGCATTATGAGCATAAATGAGTTAATGTTTGTAATTTTGTTATCAGAAACTGACTCATTATTTCTCCTGTTCTTCAACTTCTTCAAAAGAATGATTCAGAGATAACCAGAATGATAAAAGTTGAATATACTGGGGAAATTCTCAATGAATTAAAAGCCTATGGAATCAATGCTTACTAAAATATCCTTCTACATTTTTTGTTATGGAATGTTATGAAAATAGGTAGATAAAAACTCAATGTCCTCTGACATCTTGAAGCACAATACAAGGCTCATAATAGTAGCACAAGAGAAGATATTTAATAAAGATCTTAGTAAGTGCAACATATAATACATTAGGACAGAGGCCTAATGCAGACAGGACTGTTAGAGAATGCTACTCCCCTGGTTTCCCCTGCAGCACCAGAGCATTTTAATTGTAAATGATAGGGTCTACCAAAGCCTTTAAGACACTCACAGTCAAGTGGTACCCAGCTTTGATATATACACTGACAGTTCCTAGATGAGTTCTTTAACTTGGTGTTAAAGATTTTTTTTTTTTTTTGACAGAGATTGCAAGTAGGCAGAGAGTCAGGCAGAGAGAGAGAGAGAGAGAGAGAGGAGGAAGCAGGCTCTCCACTGAGCAGAGAGCCCAACGTGGGGCTTAATCCCAGGACCCTGGGATCATGACCCGAGCCGTAAGGCAGAGTTTTAACCCACCCAGCCACCCAGGCACCCCTAACTCGGTGTTAATAGTGACTAAATGACTTAAGCATTTATGGGAAATGATGATATCACCAATTTCTGTAATACGATTGTTGATGCTTAAAATACACACATATAAATAATAAACTATGAAAGACTAATACTAAGTAGAAGTTGTGAATTTCATGAACCCCAGAATCATGAGACTATCGTAAGTTCAAAGTCAGCATCCATCCATTACTGAATGTGAACTTGAACAACTTATATAATATCTCAACCTCTTGTTCACTTAGTTGTAAAATAACAAAACTTACAGCACCGACGTCAGTCACTCAGATACTTGACAAGCATTTATGGAAGAGCTCCTATGCATGTGCCAGCCACTGTTGGGGCTGAGTGTATAGCGGGTGCACTAACCTACTGCCCTCCTGAGCTTTTAGTCCACCTGTGAGAAATAAACATTTAGTACAAATTCTGGTGCATATTCGGTTTTCAAGTAGTGCTAGTTGTCATCACTGTTAACTAGTGAGGAAGAGGAGGAAGATTTCAGACACCACTGCCTCACAGTGGAGTTGGTAATAATACTGAAGTCACGCATCTTGGAAGTATTTCTGGTCCATGGCCCTTACCTTGTGCTCCCAATCTTGATCTTCGACACAGAGTGATCTGAGTTGGGATTTGCTACTCTTGACTGGGGGGTCTTTATCACCATGACCCCATCTTTGCTGATATACTTACTGAGTGACTAATTCAATAACAAGTATTGATTGAATGATTGTTATGAAACATTCTCATCTGTGTATTCTGGGTATATTTCTGTTCACTTAAAGACCATTTCATACATGGGGGTTCCTAGGTGGCTCAGTTGGTTAAGTGATTGACTCTTGGTTTTGGCTCAGGTCATGTTCTCACAGTCCTGGGATCTAGCCCTATGTCTGGCTCCCTGCTCAGCAGGGAGTCTGCTTCTCCTCTCCCTCTCCATCTGCCCCTCCCTCTGCTCATGTACTCTCTCTTTCTCTCTCTCTCAAATAAATAAATAAATAAATAAATAAATATTTTTAAAAAGACCAATTCATGGATGAAGTAACATATATTCTTTAAAAAATAGGATATCTGTGTTTGAAATTTGTCCAGAATATATGAAGAAAACTCATTTATAGATGAGATATATTTAAAAAGAAAAAAAAAGAATTATTATTAGAAAAGGTTTATATGAGCAAAGAAACCAGAAATTGTGATGATAGGATCAGACCATACGAAGTAGAAGCAGACACTACAGGTGGTTTGGAGGAGGCCCCAAAGTAGAAGGGATCAGAAAAGTCTGGAAAAACACTTTCAAAACTGATTAACTACCAATGAGTTTGTGTTTATATTTTCTCTTTAACTTCTACAAATAGCTCCCCTCACAAAAGTCATTTTGGAAACTTATCTTTCAAAGTCCGTAAAGACATCAATGATTTTAGTTATCTTACTTAAAGAGGGTAATTTATCATCTATCCAAGTGTGCACGTGTCTGCCAAGAAAGCTTCGAGCCAACATATATCATACTCAGTAGCTTCAAGGATTTGGTTTGCCTTCTTATATGTGTTTGAATATAGAATTCATTTCAATCTGACATTTTTTACCTCTCATCATATTTTTCTTCTAATTAAGTTCTATAAATGTATCCTCTACCACATTTGAGCTGTAATAAATTCCTTTCCTGAATTGGCCTTCTGAAAGTCACAAACCAACATTGTGATGAATTGCAAAATGACTAATTTCCCTCTTGTGTTTATTTTGAGCAGCAGAATGCTGGAGAAAAAATGAGGCAGTGTTTCACTAGAAAGAAGGTCCTGCTTGTAGTGATTACATGCCTGTAAATTGAATATTTCCAACAGTGACTGACCCCAGCAGATTTCCCAAAACTATATAGGTCTAATGCAAGGACATAATTTTGCAGCCCCAAATTTTGGGATTTAATGGTATTGCTGGAAGGGATCCATAATGAGGAAAATTTTGGTCTCACGTAAGCCTTGGAGTTAATGATGGAGGTGTGGGCTGAGACCATGATGTCATAGAGAAATTGATTTCCTGAATTCTGTATTGCAGAAGAAAAGAACAAGGCCATTCATAGAATGGACTGCAGGAGAAATGAATGTGTAATTTTTATTTTTTAAGTCATTATTTGTTTTACATCACTGTATAGGCAAGTAGATGCGTTATGTCTTTGATATGAGATGGCTGTGTTGAAATTGAACAATTTGTTGGTAATAAGTAGGCTGGTATTTTAATAGGTGCTTAACATTGGGCACATTTGTTCCTATTACATTGTAAAGCATAGATGAAACTCTATATAAATAAGATTAAAGCATTGCCATAGGTAAAATATCAGGCATTAACCTTGTAGACTCTTGATTTTAGAATGGTTTAACTCCAATATTTAAATAGCCACAATGATCATAGCCCAGTTCAAATAATACTGCTTAATGTATTAATCATTAATTTTACATACTTCTTTCTCATTTCCCTCTATGCCTTTATAGAGTGGGAATTGCCTTATGCATCCTGAATTCATTTCTGTAATTTGTGTACTGTGCATTGACTGAAGCCAATTTAAGTGGCATATTAGCTTAGAATTTGAGCTTCTTCACTTTGTATAGATAGTGGGCCATGGAGTTAATGTTTCATTTATAGTATTTGTTATAGAGCTGTGATAATGTGGTTATGATTCATGATCTTTTCCTGGATAATGCCTGATTTAAGATACACTGTAGTCTGAAAAGAATCTTGATTTTCTATAATAAGCATGGCTACTGGTCCAAATATCCTAACATTAAATTATCATTGGCATAACTTTTCCTCTGTAAAAGGAAAATCAGAATTATGGTTTTCAAGTCAGGATTAAGATATTCGCCTAACCAATCATCTTATTTTTCAAAGGAGGAATCTGAGATCCAGCGAAGTTGGTTAGATTGATGGCTATCAGAAAAATGTAAGCATTAGAGCTATGGCAGGATGTAGAACCTGGGTCTTCTGACTCCTGAGCCAACACTCTTGTGAGCGGTCCTGCCTTGCTGAAATGAGATAACCACTGTCATTTCATTTATTCAAAATGTGGAACCGTTTGCTCTTATCTCCCCATAACACTGTTTTCTTGTCTCTCCCTGTGCAGCATCATCATGCACCCCCGCAAAGACATCCTGGTCACCTGTGGGGAGGACCGCCTCTGGAAGTTGGTGGGGCTCCCCAAAGGCAATGTGCTTCTTACAGGATTCGGCCACACCGACTGGCTTTCCAACTGCTGCTTCCATCCCAGGTCAGTACACACAATTCCCGGAACCTGCCTACTCTCTCCAGGAACACACTTATTTACTCTGTTTTGTCACTCTCCTGGCTTTTGTTTAAAACCACTTTATTGGGGGCGCCTGGGTAGCTCAGTCGGTTAAAGCTTCTGCCTTCAGCTCAGGTCATGATCCCAGGTTCCTGGGATCGAGCCCCACATTGGGCTCTCTGCTCAGCGGAGAGCCTGCTTCCCCCCTCTCTCTCTGCCTGCCTCTCTGCCTACTTGTGACCTCTGTCAAGTAAATAAATAAAATCTTAAAAAAAAAAAAAAGGAAAAAGTTTATTGAAGTATGAATGACATACAAAAAATTGTGCAGAGGTAATGCATGAAACTTGGTAAGTTTGAAGTATTCATCTTTGAAACCACCACCACAATCTATGCCATAAATATACCTATCATCCCCAAAAGTTTCCTCCCACCCACATTATTGTTAATTTTATTATAAAATACTTAATGTAACATCTGCCCTCTTAGAAATTTTCATGTATACAATACAATACAATATTATTGACTCTATGTTATACAATAGATCTCTAGGAGTTAGTCTTCTTGTATAAATGAAAGTTTATACTTTGCTGGCTTTGATGCTGCTTTTCTCTCTGGAACCCCATACCCTCCACTGAATTATGAGACATGTACATAAATGCTTTTTGGGCTTTCATTATATTGACTTTAGATTGACTGCTTTTGATATTTGGAGGATGTAAAAGTTAGTCCACTTGCTGACACATTTAACAAAAGTAATAAGTATCCCAGGACAAGCACTATTAATACTCCTTGTAGACACAGGCTCTGACAAGGCACATGGATTTCTAGTCAAGAGTACCTGCCAGTGTTCACTTTGCTTCTGTTAATTTGCAGGTTTTCCTCTTAGAATTAAGTTATCTACCAAAAAGGATCAGAAGGCAGTGATCAATTTCTTTAAAAATTTAATGACACTCAAGATATTGAAGAGAACAAAGCAAAAGTGAAAGCATCGAGCCCTATAATTGCAGACTTCACTGTATTTTGATATTCAGAGGCCAAGGGCACAGAAGTAAAGACATTGTTAAATACATAGATACGTTTTTTTTCCTAGTGGCAAAAAGGTCTGCCCACACTTGTTCCTGGGGGCAAGTCCTACCCCCAATCCTGACTGTAGTCTCTTGTTTATCATATTTAACATTTGTAAATACGCTTGCATCTGGCTCTAATACTCTCTGGTCTAGGTACTCTTGGAGACTCATAGTTCTTGGTACAATTTGTAAACTATTCCATTGGAAAATTTTGTTCTTAGGAGAACTCTATAGATCTAGTTTCATGTTTTAAGAAAATTCCCTTTCTTTTTAAACTCTTTGTCTTATTGAATGTCAATGAAATTAGATTGAATAGCAATAAATTGTTCAGAAATTTGTGAGTTAATGAGAAAAGTGAGCCGATGTATTTTAATTTTTGAAAAGCTCCTCAAAGTGTAATTTATTTATGGTACTAGGTGTCTGAACTTAATTTTTAAACATGTAGTGCATTTCATATCTCGTATATAGATAAACAGATTCATGCCACTCCTCACCCCTTAGGAACATAAAGTCCATCTTGCTAGCAGAGACAAGGCAATTAGTAGTATAGTCTATCACTTTTGTAGCTGCTGGGCATGCTAATCAGATTTACATAATGCCCTGTTACCATGGCAGCCAGTGACTCAGATTTTTCTCATCAGTGCTTGACCAGCACAAGGTCCTTTTAATAGATCTTCCTGTTTTCCCACTCAATTACTGAAATTAAAATGAGGTGAAATACATCATTATTCACTCATAATATGAATTTACATTCAGTACTTTCTTTGGCAGAATTGTAGTAAAATGCAGCTACACTCTTTTTTTTTTTCTAATGCATAGAATAAAAATAATGAGAAACAAATACATTTAACCTTAAATGTTTTTAAGTGAGAGATACTGAATAGCAACTGTTCTTTTTGTGGAATTAATGAAAAATGATAAATGATTATTAGAAACAAGAAAAAGTCTTTTATATTTGGGATAGATATCGCAATTATAGTTTTCTCAGAGTCATATGTGGGATCAACTTGATTCTGCTCCCTTGGAAGAGGCTCAGAGTGAATACACTATATCCTGGCACATACCTGATCCCTGCGCTTTTCATAAAAGAAAAGAAACTTGTACATTTTCTTTATTTAATCCGTAATTGTAGTTGTTCCTAAGTGTAACTAGGAACTATAGCTTATGTAAATTCCCGCTGGATGTCTTCCTGATTACTATGACATTCAGTGCAGTGTGTCTTTGTCCACAATGACATAACCAAAATTTCTTTTGGAGGTCAATCCTATGTGATATGAGAGGGGTATACCCTGACTTACCCAAGTTAGTCTTTGTTGTCCAATTTCCCTTGCCGTAGTAGACCTCTCCAATGCATATGCAACAAATACAACGGTCATAGTAATATTACTATTAGGCAAAGAAGGATTGACAGATGAAAAAAATAAAATGAGAAGGTGACTTCTCATTTGAGGATTCAGATAATACAATGTGGAAATACATAAAGGAAAAGATCTGGTAAGTACAGGAAGACTTTGACAAAACCATAGTCATCAGAGTCAAAGATTATCTCAGTTTTTAACCATGTAAACAAAATTGCAATGGAACTAGTGGAATTAATAAACGAGTAAGTGTATTTAATAGTATATGTTGAACTTCATACTTTGTGAAGAGAAAATATAGAGTCTTTGAAATCATTTATTTTTACATTTTTTAAAACATAAATCTTACACCAAAAATTTAATGGAAATGAGTTCTTCAGAATAGAAGTTATACAATCTGTAATTTGTAAGCAAGATTTAATAATAAAAGAAAATAAATCAATAGCTAAAATAAAATAAAACCTGCATTATTAAAAAGTGAATGAGTGAATATTGAGTCATAGAGGAACTGTAAATTGTCACTACCTAGCTGGTAAAAATCACTACCACATACTTACCAAATGTATGAGATGTAACCAAAGCTGTAGTCAGAGTAAAATTCATAGCTTTCAATGCTTTATTATTAAACACACACCAAAGAAATGAAAATAAGTGAATTGTAAATTCAAATGAAAAACCACAGCTGGTCAGCAAACTATAGAAAAGCAAAAGAATGAATAAATGAAAAATAGAAATTAAATTAGAATTTAAAAAGTGAATATGTATTGATCTAACAGGTTTTTTGAGAAAAAATAGTAAAATAAGAAACTATAATAATATAAGTAGATACCTCAAAAAACTGGTGGAAAAAATAAAAGTGAGGAAACAAATAGAAACCTTCATGACTTGGGAGGAGTTAAAGCCGCAGAGGTTCATACACACACACACACACACACACACACACACACACACGTCTGGATCTTTTGTTAAAATAATAGATTTCTATAAGAATAAACATTACCAACACTGAACTAATGGAATGGAAACTCAGAGTAGATTAATAGCAATGGAAAGAAAAAGGTTCTGGAAGTTTTACCTTGCATTCCCATGTTGAGCAGTTCTATTGGCTACGTTTTTAAAATTTTATTTAAAAAAAAACAATTAACTTTTAGATTCAAGGAATTCTTTGAGGACAAGGAAAGTAAGGAAATTTTATTATGGTTTTTAAAATATAGCAAAAACATAACTCTAAACTGAACAAATGTAGTCCCCCCCCATAACTATAGGCCCATTTTACAATTATGCAAAATTTTTTAAAAAGAAAAAGTAGAAATTGGAATTCAGTCATATGTTTTAAGAAATCAGGATACAATAACCAAATAAGATTTGTATTTGAGAAGTGTGGAAAACATAAGTGATTCAACTATGAGGACATTATAGTATGTTATAATAGTAGATAAATATTGAAAATTACTTTAAAACAGTTGGATAAAAATATAGCATCTGTACTTAAGACACATCTGTTTGCAAATAATGTTTAGCCTCTTGTGTTGGAATTGACAAGGAGAGTGGATTTTGGAACAGTTGGGAAACTAAGAAAATCTGGTAGGTGAAGGTAGAATCTGGATGTCATGGAGTTAGATCAAAAGAGGAATGGGTGCTTACAGGTAATAGGGCAAAGGGGGGAAATAAACCTAGAATACCTAAAATACCTAAAATCATAGGAGTAAGTCCTGTCCAGGCTCTCATGTATCTGTGCAAGCTTAGTTACTTGTTGGTGTTTATTCTCAATAAATGTTAGGTACATATTTTTCTTCCTTTTAATGATAATGATTATTTTTTATTAAAACAGCTTGAACACTGGCATTTTCTAACATATTTTAACTTACAAAAGAAAATGTATGTGGAAAACTTTTAATTATAAGCATTGGGCCAATATTATACAGCCCGTACAATCGATGGCATTTAAAAACTGTTGTCACAAAGGATCAGTCTCCCAAAGGCTGTATTGTTTCAAAGTAATACTATACGCACACTGATCATTACCATCAGTTGTCTACAGTGGACTTGATTTTGTTTGTATCTAAGTTCCTTAGCAGGATTTGTGTATCGAGGCAATTTTTAGGAATGACATGGGTAACTTATCACAGTAGAACTGGCTATTAGTACATATTTACCACTAGATGGCAATCATACATTGGTAAGGTGAGCACCCTCTGCATTTACAGGGTAGACTAAGGCACTAGCTGTGAAAGAGACTCGTCAGTTACTGAAAATGGTGAATGAGTGGAGCAATGCAGAGGATGTGCCCTGGCATTGCCTTTGCACTGTTGAAAGAGTAAAATGTATGATGCCACAAAGTAGAAACCAAGCATATTTTGGTGCAAGTCAGACATCCTACTCTAAACCACTGACACATGGAATCAGCTTCAGTTCCTCATGTTAGACTCTTAGTTTCACCTTTGCAAGTCCTGTCAATTTTCTCATCTGTGAAGTGGGCATAATGATGGTACCTACTTTGCAGGCTGATGGTGAAGGCTAAATGCTGTAGTATATTAAAAACACAGGGGCGCCTGGGTGGCTCAGTGGGTTAAGCCTCTGCCTTCGGCTCAGGTCATGATCTCAGGGTCCTGGGATCGAGCCCCGCATTGGGCTCTCTGCTCAGCGGGGAGCCTGCTTCCTCCTCTCTCTCTGCCTGTCTCTCTGCCTACTTGTGATCTCTGTCAAATAAATAAATAAAATATTAAAAAAAATAAAAATAAAAATAAAAACACAAATACTATTGCTCGATACATATATGCTCAATAATTGTTACCTAATGTTATTTGTTATCCATTGATAGGTATTTTGAGAACTTAGAGAGAACTCAAAACTTTTTATAAAGCTGGTAGCCTTAAACACAGTGAGATAAGAAAGTAAGAGTATGCTGCGATGTCTAGGGCTCACCAAGCCCCATTAGAAAAACACTGTCAAACCATATTTCATCATGTCTGAAGTTCTTACCAAGTTAAACACCAAAACAGTTATAAATTAAAAAATAAACCTAATAAGTGTGAAAAGATGTATGAATATCTACTCTTACCACTTAAAAAACAAATTTTTTTTAAAACATATACCATTAAACTTACCATATTCTGCTTATAAAGAAGAAAGAAAGAATTTTGCATGTTTTCTGTTTTTTAGTTTTCAGATTGTGTTTTAGGATGAAAATTTCTTTTGGCCAGAAACACCAAAAACAAAAGCTTTTTAAATTTTTTTTTTAAATTTTATTTTTGAGGAAAGTAAAGCATATAGTTTTTGACCAATATCCACAGGTATGTTTTATTGTTCTTGGTCTATTTAGACTAGCTTTGGACAACTGAAACATAGAGTTGCATATCAATCTCCAGGTTAATATTAATAGATCAATGAAACACACACATTATGCTACTTTAATAATATACTATGCTACCTTAATAATATGCTATTTACTCTATTCCTATACCAGGGAACTATACAATGATGGTGAGGTAGTTTTGAGGTAAATACAATGTCCAGTTCTCTGATGCTTGGGGTTGCATTTTCTTTTGTATGCTCAGAGCTTATTACATGAAACAGCATGTATCTTCCCAAATATCTCCATAAAATGAAAGTATTTGGGATTAGTGGTTTACACAATTTCAGAATGCTGCATTTTTTTCCTGAGTTCATTGCCTGAGGCAGAAATAGACCTGACAGTATCCTGTTATACATAACTTCTACCCTTATAAGCTGATTTATGAATTGTGAATAAGCAGGACTCTACAAAATCCCTCATACTCTTTCTTCCCTGTACAAACTATCTGTTTATGTATTTATATGGTGCCTAAAACCATAGTGTGAAAGCTCCTTGATAAGTATATTGTTTAGTTTTTTTCTTTTTTTAAAGCATGAATAACCTTTTTATTTACTGGAAACATGGAGTCAAGAGTTCAGATTTCAAAGCATAATGAAGAAGTCAGTGTACAATTTTCATAAGACTGTAATGTCCTGCTTCTTCCTGGGCTTTAAATGTAGATACTTTGATTTTTACCAAGTAGATTTCTACCAAGATAATTTTGAGATATACCTGTTAAATGATAATGGTCTACTTTATATTCTTTGAAGAGGTATATATTATGCTTTCCTTCTTAATACTGTAAGTCATCTTTGTGTGAAGGAGATAAGCTTTGGAAGTAATAGCACACTTATTTAATTATTTTGTTCAATTTTAAAGTAGTATGTGATCATCCTAGAGAAAAGTGTTAAGAAAATAAATACTTGGGGCGCTTGGGTGGCTCAGTTGGTTAAGCATCCAGCTCTTGATTCTGACATAGAACATGATCTCAGGGTTATGAGATCAAGCACTGCATCAGGCTCTGTGCTTTGTGGGGAGTCTGCTGGAGATTCTGACCTTTCCACCTGCTTGTGTGCTCTCTCTGTCAAATAAATAAATGCATCTGAAAGAAAGAAAGTAAGAAAGAAACAAAGAAAGAAAGGAAGGAAGGAAGGAAGGAAGAAAAAAGAGAAAGAGAAAGAAAAGAAGGAAGGAAGGAAGGAAGGAAGGAAGGAAGGAAGGAAGGAAGGAAGGAATTTATTTCCCACAGTGTCACAGCTCAGTGAAAAGTTGAAGACACTGCCCGATGGTTCTCCTCAGGTAAATGGCAGGATGTGGTTCTACATAAGAAGCACTTCCTAAAGTCATACTTCTTTTCAAGTTGGGTATGAAAAAAAACCAAAGCAAAACAGTTGTATCATTTTATCTAATCTCTGATAGCCTAGTTGCTCATTTGAAAAAGTGGTTAACCTACTTTCTTAGGTTTACATGAAGGCTGCATGAGAACATTTATATAGAACATTTTGCTGTCTTGGGCTTAGAATAAGCATTTGGTAACAGTAGCATCGTTGGTATTCCTGGGCAGATTTTTGCCTAGATCTTTTTTTTTTTTTCTTTTTTTTTTCTTAAAACAATATTCTCTCCAGGTCTGTTGGCCTCTCTACCTTATTTTAGCAAGAAAAAAAAAAATCCGAGGAATACTATAGGTTCATTAAGATCAGGGTCTGTATCATACCTATATCTTTGTATCCCAGGGGTATAACATATCAATTGAAACTTTATAGGGAATCAATTAATATTTACTTAATTAGAACAAACAGAATTGAAGTTACTGCACCAAATTGTGGCCACTGTTTTTCAGACTCCTAATAGTATCATGTGATTATAGGGCTATACTCACAAACCTTCACATAGACATTCAGATGTGTACCCCTCATTATAAATGAGATTATTTTATTAAAAGAACCTCAAGCCTAATATTCTTCATTTGCCATCAAATCCCTAAAATATCAAATCTTCTCTGAATAATATTACCATGAGAATAAATTTTACTCAAAGACCCAGTCATAAGGGGAAGTGCTCCTAGAATGGCAGAATAAGAACCTTCAAAAATTGCCTCCTCCATAAAAGCAGAGAGAACACTGGCAAAAATTTGCTATGATCAGCCTTTCTTTCTTTCTTTCTTTCTTTCTTTCTTTCTTTCTTTCTTTCTTTCTTTCTTTTTTTCCTTCTTTCTTCCTTTCTTTAAGAACTTAACCAAAGGTCTGTACCCTCTGAGGAACATTTATTGGAGAAAAATTGCCCTATTCCTATTCCTTTCTCCCCAGCTCTGCCATAGCTTTGAAAATCAACTGCCTCACAATCATGGTAGCTGTGAAACCAGCCATGGTACCAGCAACTAGAGGTGCAGAACAAGTTTGGAGATCACAAAACCCCATTCTCAGATAAATGTCACTACTTGTACTTTCTGGAAGCCCCCTGGAAATCCCTATATGCAGAGCTTGTTTTTATTTGACCTGAGTCAGAACTTATTCTCTATGCATAGGTTATTTGACAGGGCATTCGTAGCAAACAATTAGCAGTATGTGTTTAATATTGCAACTGCCAGAGGAGCAGTGACAGTCAAACAAAAGGTTGACCAATATTCTTAAACAGAAAAGCAGAAGAATTAAATGACACTTTGAAAACCTGCCGTATTCCTAGGAATATCAAAGGACACATGCATTTGGAGAGGTGCGTGAGAGCCTAGAAAAGACTTGAGGAGAGTTTAATCTCTCACCTCTGGCTGACCTCGAAGGCTTGTGCAAGGGGGAAGCAAAGGCTAAGGCACTCTGGAAACTTCCATAGTGTTGAGGATGTGCCCCAACATGCATAAAGAACCCCTTGCCAAAGATTGGATGACTTATTGTCAAGGCATTTAACCAGGACCTGTCCAATCATCATTTAAATAAGCAGACTTCTGTGGCCTCACACAACAAAGAATATACACTTCATTTGGATGCTATTATAAATGAAATTCCTTTCTTAATTTTCAGATTGTTCAGTACTCAGTTCTAAAAATGCAGTTGATTTTAGTGTATTCATCTTATATCAATATGCAACTTCATTTATTAGTTTTAAGATTTTGCTAGAATTCTTTGAGTTTTCCGTACATGTTATTGTCACATATTATTGGCAAAGATAATTTTCCTTTCCAACAGATGCCTTTTATTTATTTATTTATTTATTTATTTATTTATTTATTTATCTTATCTAACTATTCAGCTAAAACCTCCAGAAATAATGTTGAGTAGACTTGGCAAGAGTAAAGGTCCTCGCTTTATTGTGATCTTAGGGGGAAATTGTTCTGTCCTTTACCATTAAAAATGATGTTAACTGTGGATCTTTTGTGGATGCATTTATCAGATTTAGAACATTCCCTTTTATTTTCAATACTGTGAGTGTGTTTATCATGAGAGGGTATTGGGTTTTATTTAATAACTTTTCTTCAGCTATTGAAATGGTCATGTAGTCTTTAACCTACAGTGTTTCCTATCAACTGATTTTTGTTTGCTGAAACACTTTGCAGTCCTTGAAAAAATGCTATTTGGTCATGATATATAACCCTTTTCACATGTTGCTGGATTCAGTTTGCTAGTATTTTGTTGAAGATATTTGCATCTACCTTCCTAAGAGATATAGGTTATAGTTTTCTTGTGATGCCTTTGTCTGGTTTGGAAATCAGAACAATATTGACCTCACAGAATAAAGCTGGGAAGCAGTCCCTCTCCTGTATTTTTTTGGAAGAGTTTGTGAGGGATTGGTATTAATTCTTCTGTAAAGAATAGGCGAAATTTGCCAGTGAAGCCAGCTGAGCTTTTCTTTGTGGAAAGGTTTTGATCACTAATTCAATTTGAGGAATTTGTCCATTTCATCTAGGTTATTGAATTTGTGCCACATTGTTGCCATATTTATTGCCATGTTATTCATAGTTTCCCAAATAATTCCTTAACTCTGTAAATTTGGTGGTTACGCCCTTTCTTTCATTCTTGATTTTAATAGTTGGAGTCTTCTCTTTTTTGTTGTTGATCAATGTAGCTAAAGATTTATCAATTTTGTTGCTCTTCTCAAAGAACCAACTTTTATTGCAGATTTTCTCTATGTTTTTCTCTATTTCATTTATTTCCACTCTAATATTTATTCTTTCCTTCTGCTCTCTTTGGATTTCTCTTGTTCCTTTTCAGTTTCTTAATGGGGAAGTGTAGGTATCATTTGATATCTTTATTCTTTTACAATGTACTATTTATATTTATGAATTACCGTCTAAGCAATGTTATAGGGAACATCCTATAAGTTTTAGTACATTGTGTTTTTGTTTTCATTCACAGAAAAGTATTTTCTGATTTTTCTTATAAAATTTCTTCTTTGAGCCATTGGCCCATTAAGAGTATGCTATTTGATTTCCACCTATTTGTGAATTTCCCAAATTTTCTTCTGTCACTGTTTTCTATTTTAATTCCATCATGGTTAAAGAACATACTTTGTATGATTTAATGCCTTTAAGTTTACTGAGGCTTTTTAAATTCACTAACATGTTATCCTGAAGAATGTTTGATGTACACATGGGACGTATGTATCTGATTTTGCTGAGTAGCGTCTTTGATAGAGGTCTGTTAGGTCTAATTGGCTTATACTATTAAGTTTTATATTCCTCTGTTGCTCTTCTAATTATTCTATCATTAAAATTAAGGAATTGAAGTCCCCAAATGTTATTGTTGAATTGTCTATTTCTTCCATTAATTCTGTCACTTTTGCTTCATGTATTTTGGGTCTTGTATTATTATTATTTTTTTTATTGTTGCTATAACAAATTACCACAAATTCAACAAACATAACAAAAACAACACAGTTTATCACCTTATATAGCTCTGGAGATCAGAAATCAGAAAGGGTCTCCCTGGGCTTACCTGAGTTGTAAAATGCTTCAGCCACATTGGAAAAACAGTGTTGCACTTCTTCAAAATATTAAACATACAATTACCATATGACTGAGCAATTCCACTCATAAGTTTATATCCAAGAAAATTAAAAGCATACATCCACACAAAAACTTCTGTGCAAATGTTTATAGCAGCATTATTCATGATAACCAAAAAATGAAATAATCCAAATGTCTATCAACTGATGAACAAATAAAGAAAATGTGTTATATCCAGACAGTGGAATATCTTTTTAGCAATAAAAAGCTATGAGGTACTGATACATGCTGCAATATGAATGAATGTAGAAAACATTATGGTAAATGCTTACCAGCGACACAGAAGAGGAAAGAATGAGGAGTAACTAATGTATA
This sequence comes from Lontra canadensis, assembly GCF_010015895.1. Lineage (NCBI taxonomy): Eukaryota > Metazoa > Chordata > Mammalia > Carnivora > Mustelidae > Lontra > Lontra canadensis. The sequence continues at coordinate 1,858,176 of NW_022631012.1, read as the reverse complement.
TGGGTTTCCCGTGATGTGTGATAGAAATATTCTCAGATGAGGGTGCCTGGGTGGCACAGTCGGTTAAACGCCTACCTCCAGCTCAGGTCACGACCCTTGGATCCTAGGATTGAGCCCCACATGGGGCTCCCTGCTCTGCGGAGAGTCTGCTTCTCCCTCTGCCTCTGCCCCTCCCTGCCGCCTGTGCTCTCTCTCGCTCACTCTCTCTTGAATAAATAAATAAAATCTTAAGAAAATTTCTAAGATAAAATAGTGGTGATGGTTATACAACTCTGTAAATATACTTCAAACCATTTAATTTACCCTGTAAGTTAGGAATTTTATGATATATGAATTATATCTCAATAAAGGTCTATTTTAAGAAACAATTATAGATATATGTACAAATGGCATTTATCAATACTCTCACCTAGTGGTATGACAGACAGATATAGTCACTTTTATAAAAATTTAAAGAGCTTAACATATATCCTTCTTATAAAAGTTAATCATTTCTATGTTTAAAATATTCTAATAAAAGTAATGGTACACAGTTATTAATTTTAAATTGATACTTAATAGTTCGAGCATCATTCCAGACATACAAGAAAAATGAAAATAATTTTTGTGGACTCACCCAAACAGATGTCTAGTTTAATCTCTCTAATAAATACACTCACACACATCCTGCTTTATGTATAAACTACAGTAGATATAGAACTACAGGTATATTAAATTAGAACACATATGTAATACTCTATTCATACCAATTTATACTCCCTTCCATAGTATATGAATGCCTATTCTTGCCAAATATGAATTTTATTTTTTTTAAACTCTTGGATGTATAATGGGTATAACATTGTCACTAAAACCTGAAATTATTACTGAAACTAATCTTTTCTTGTAGAGTAGCTATCTGCAGTTCTTTTGTGAATAACTTTATTTTCTATTTTTAAAACTTCTGTTTTATTTGTTAAATATAGCCATTTTAAATTATGTAATACATAAAGATCTCCCAGACTTAATCTTCAAATAAATTTTTGCTTATGGAGTTTTTTTGTTTGATACATATCTTTCTCTATGGTTTGTTGTTGTTCTTGTTTGAAATTAAATCTTTCCAAAAGTTTATGTAGCATTATTTACCAATCAGTTATTCTTATGACTCTCTCTTTGCACTGATGCATGTAAAAGCCTTCACCTCACCATTTATTCTCTTGTTTAATGGTTCTTGTTTTTTTTTTTTAATTTTACATTTTAATTATTTATTTTATTCTTAATGTAAGAAGAAAATATAACTACTTTTCTTTTCATTAAGAAACAACATGAACTGTAGGTTTGAATCAAACTTCATTTTTATTATTTATCTTTATGGCAAAGAATTATTTTGATATCAGATGTTTAAACAACTCCATGGTTGGTTGATGATATTTTTTACTGGTGGTATCATTATACCAACATTTTCAAGATACTCTTTTTTTTTTTTTTTTTTACATATATGTGGTTATTGGATTTTCTTCAAGCATTGACCCATAGTACTTCTTAATTCAATGACTCATTTTGTTTTTGTTGTTGTTGTTGTTATTTTTGAAGTAGGCTCCATGTCTGTGGAGCTCCAGCATGGGGCTTGAACTCACAACCCTGAGATCAAGACCTGAGCTGAGATCAAAAATTGGATGCTTAACTGACTGAGCCACCCAGATGCCCCAATTCAATGACTCTTAATAAACAATTTTTTTTCACTTTCAATGAAAAGTGTTGACTCTAATTTTTGTGTCTAATTCGAGGCATTTTTCATATTATTCATATTATTATTATTATTAAAGATTTTATTTACTTATTTGACAGAGATCACACTTAGGCAGAGAGGCAGGCAGAGAGAGAAAGGAGGAAGGAGGCTCCCCACTGAACAGAGACCCCAATGCAGGACTCAATCCCAGGACCCTGGGATCATGACCTGAGCCGAAGGCAGAGGCTTTAACCCACTGAGCCACCCAGGCACCCTAGTCATATTATTTTAATAATTATTTCTTATGATTTATCTTTTCGTTCTTTCTTTCTTACATTGCTCCTGTATTCTATTTGTCTCAAATCTTTCATTTGTTTTTATCAACTTCATCTAATTTTATCCCTTCACTTTTATCTCAAGGCTGAAGTTAAAATATATAATATATATATATATATATATATATATATATATAATTTTTTACCTTGAACTTATTTTGTTTGTAGCTCCCTTGCAGATTTTAACTTGTTAATTATGTTTTTCATTGTTCTATGCAAGAGACCTGGAATTACGGTTCTTTTACTTATCTGTAAACAATTAAGTACCATACATGTAATCCAATTTAGGGTTGATATTCATATTTTCCTGAAAGGCTGGGAAGTGGCCTCTGCTACCTTCTTCTTTCTTCAGGTCTCTAATTTACATCCACATCTGTCACCTGCTACTGCCAGTGTTGGGACCCACACTTAAAGAACTTTAATTGCGCCAAAATTTTTACTGCCATAGAGCTGTCTATTGCATGGAATCCTGCTGCTTCTACCACATATCAAGGTTTGATTCCAATCTGACTTGTTGCATGGCAGGCAAATATTCACTTTCATGTATAATAAATTTGGGTCACGGATTCATACTCAACAGGCTTGACGGAATACAGCAATTTACATTCACCTTTCCCCCCCACTGACTTGGGATGTGAGTGAGATAGCTCAAAAAGCATGTTCTTGGTGCAGCCACTCTGAGATGCACCTTGAGTCTTCAACTAGTTGCTGATGCATATTCAGGAAACTGACACTTGCCTTATCTGACCATTCTCAGAAGCTGCCATAGTCTTTCTCTTATAAAACACTCTGGATAGGTGAGCCACAGAGGTACTTATTCAATTAACAGAAAACATTTGAATACATGGAACTGATCCATTCAAGTTAATAAAATACATACTCAACATATATAGAAATTTTCTCTAGTTTCTAACTCCTTCCTTCAGTGGGGTTTATCATCCCCTGTATCTCGTCTTTATAAATGTCTCATCCCCTAACACATTGCCTGATCCTCATTTTGGATTTTTCCTATCTCACTTTCTCTAAGTTGTTTGATGCTGACTTGTCTTGAACATTTGGCAAATAGGATTTAGTAGTTTTCTAATTGTTTTATTTTTTTGTTAGTGAATAGATTTTAGAGAGTGTTATTTTCTCTGATTCTTTACAATTTTCCCATTCTTCCGACTTTTAGCGTCATTTCAAAGATCTTATGGTTTAAAGAAAAAAAAAAGATGAGAAATAACTCAAAGGGAAACCAGTCTAAGTATGCTGACTATCCACTTATTTTTATATGCCCCTTCCAGAAAGAAGCCTTAAGGCTTCATGCATTTTCTGTTTTTCTCTTAGACCTTTGCTAAAAAGGAATGCCTACTTCTAAGATTTTATGACCCACTGAGATCTAGATGGAGCTCCCACTGGGTGTTCTGTTTATAATTTAGACACTTGTTCCAGAAAAACATCCCTTGCTACAATGACCTTCTGTGTATTATGACAACTAGTCCCATAAATTCCTCTGTCCCTCTGAAGAGTTATTAGGTTTTCTAGGCTTTTTAAAAAAGTAGTTCTTAATGCTGCTGTTCTTTTATGGATGGGGAACTGAGAAACAGACCACTTTGTGTTTTTCCCACTCATTTGGTGTGCAGTATATTTAGCCAATACTTTTTGAAATCTTGGGCATTTGATGACATTACCAAGTCTTTAGACTTAGAGCATGTTGTTCTTTATTTTCAACCTTTCCTGATCATTCTTATAAACTCAGGGTGGGGAAAGTTAGAAACCTGATCCATGTCATCATCTTAACTCAGAAGCCCATATTTATTTTTAATAGATGATTAAAATTGACCTTTGAGGTCATTTTTATTCTTGAGTTTTTATATAAGTAAATTTTGCCCTAAGACTATTTTTGTAAGCAAGAAGTTTCTCAGGTCAAATAGATGCTGTCAAAATAATGACTCCAAGAACTGTTAAATATCATGAGATACTAACATTTTGCCTCTAGTTAAACCAAAAATCATTCAACCATATCTAAGCTGTAGAGAAATATTAGCTTGTATGACCTAACCTTGCTGATTGATGGCCTGATTAAATTACAGAGGAAACCTTGGCAGGTCACTGCAGTGTTTAGAAAATTTTGTTTCTTCACAAATATCAATAAAGCTCACAGTTCTCACCTCAGAAAGGCATTATACTATATATGAAAGCATTCTAATTGAGAGGATGTAACACCTTGAAAGACAACATAAGCCCTCAGGTCAAGAGTTGTCATTCTGCATCTACAATGTGCTTTGATGTAAATGTGCATGGGGGCCACGTCAATATGGGCAAACTGGCTCCTGGCATGGCTATTCTATTTATTTTCAGCTCTCCTTAAAACTATGTCAAATGCTCAGCACAATCATAGAATAAACATAGCCATTATAAAGGCAATGACGCACCAGGTTTTCATCCTTAAGTATTGTTACCGATAAAGTGCAACGTAAGCAATATAAATGTCTTAGTGATATATTAAATATACTCCTGTTTTGGCGCACCTGGGTGGCTCAGTGGGTTAAGCCTCTGCCTTCGGCTCGGGTCATGATCTCAGGGTCCTGGGATCGAGTCCAGCATTGGGCTCTCCGCTCGGCGGGGAACCTGCTTCCTCTTCTCTCTCTCTCTGCTTGCCTCTCTGCCTACTTGTGATCTTTCTCTGTCAAATAAATAAATAAAATCTTTAAATGTATATATATATATGTATATATACACACACACACACACACACACACACATATCTATATGTATATATAGATACATATATATATACACATACACACATATATACACACACACACACACACATATATATCTATATCTATATATATATATATATATATATATATACTCCCTCCTTTTTTAATTTGGTTGGCATCCTTATTAGTGAGGGTCTATTTTTTTTAAATACCATTAGTGCTTAATTCTCTTACAAGAGCCCTGACTGAGAGCCAAGGCCCAGTGAGTGGTGATAGAAGAAAACAGTGACTTATATAAAGATATATAAAAGGTAGACTCAATAAGAATAGCCCCAGTTATTGGAATCAGAAAAGAGAATTTAATATGGTCCCAGAGTTTTAACTTGGAAAACTTGATTTATGAGCTGAAGAATATAGGTAAAGGGATATATCTGTGGAAAATTTTATAATTACATTTGTGATTTACTGAGTTTGAAATATCTGTGGGACATTCAGGTAGATATTTATTGTATGAATCTGGAATCCCAGAGATTTTTGAGCTAGTCTGTGAGTTATCTACTGCTACAATAATGTCACATAATAAACCACCTCAAATATTTTTAGCTTACTATAAGAATTACTCATTCAATTCATAATTTTGTAGGTCAGCAGTATTGCTCTTATATGGGAATATGTTTTCTCTCATCTGGGTTTCTTCACATATCCGTTTTTAGGCCAAGTCAGCTGGATGACTCAGCTTCTGATGGTGTCAGCTGGAGTGCCTTCAAAATCTCCCACCTATTTCACCCTCTACATGCTTCTCACATTACTCCCACAGGCTAGGCTGGGTGTGTTCTCACACAGGCTCAGGTGCAAGGATAAGAAAACTTAGCTCTGCCAGAAAACCAAGAGATGTGTTTGCATTCTCTTGAAGATTAAGCTTGAACTGACACAATATTATTTCCTTCTTATTCTACTGGACCAAGCCCAGAGTGGGAGAAGGTGGACTCTAACAGAGTTACAGGGTCAAGTCTTGGATATGGGAAGAGGTAGAGAATTGAAACCATTTTTGCCTTCCATCATTTTAGATGGTTGAGATGACCATGGATCGTGGTTTGTTCAGAAAAGTTCCAGTTTATTCCTATTTTCCTTTTAGAACATTTTCCTTATAGAATTTTCTATAATGGTACCCCCCTCTTACTGCAAATATTGTTCCAATTTGAGTCATAAATTATATGACACCCCCATATATGGGAGGGGTTGGGGTCGAACAGGGTTAGATGAACTAATTGAATCAGAATGTGTGAAGTGAGCAGAAGAGATAAGATAGAGTCCATGAAGAAGGTGCAAAAAAGCAGGAAATAAGAACAGAATGGATCTGAAGAAGCCAGGCAAGAAGAGATGCATGAAAGAGGGCTAAATTACAAGGTCAACACCACCAACTCATGAAATAAGATATGCAATGAATATGTCTCTTGTATTTAACAACTATAAGTCATTGTTGAACATAGAGGTTTTAATGAATTAGAGTCAACCTTAGTTATGCCTCTCACCAATTTAACACTGAAACTTTTTATTTGACACTTCTGGAACTTATATTTAAAACAGAAGGGACTGGACTCTGAAGAATGAGGTACTTCGAGTGCTGACTTTTCTAGGGGTCTGAATACTAAATACCACCTCCAGAATAAAACCAAATGTGTAAGAACCAAGACCTATACCTTAAATTTCTTCCCTACCCATCATTTTTGACACTAAATAAAAATGGTCTGATGTGTATTCATTAGAAATTATTCTAATTTTATTTTATTATGACTATAAATTCATTTTTCTCCATGTATTTGATATCTTTGATTGACAAAAAATTCAATAAGACCTACTGTAATTACATTAAATATTAACCAGGATATTATTTTGAAACATTTGGGAAGCTGTGAGATCTGAGCCTGATCTGAAATCTTATTGAGAATATTAAGCAAGACAGCTTTAAACCTTGTCAAGATATTTTTGACAATTGTCCTAACTTTGATGAACCAACTAAGAAAATACCACAGTAGAGTTCAATTTAAAAAGCTTTGCAGATTTGATGTGCAAAAGTATCCAACTACAAGCAGGTGCAGACTTAATGGCAGTAAATGACACCAAATTTTTTCGAAGAACAAAACTCTCATTTGAAATGGAGAAACAGCTTTTCGTAATTTGAAGCTTCAAGGATAACTGAATTGGCTAGCACATAAAAGGACAGAAAATCTGACTAGTATTGACTGTGCACCAAAAACAAAAATAAATAAATAAATAAATAAGAAGAAGAAGAAAAGGAAAATAAAAGAAAAAAGAAAGAAAAAGAAAAAAGGAAAGAAGAGAAACCCACAATCTTCATGTTGTTGAGTCCTTTTCTTAGCTGCTACCCACACTTTACAAACATATTTTGTGTAAATGGACATCAGATTCCCTTTGGGATTCAAGTTTACTTATTTTATCAATAATAAGAGCCTTCTTGTGGATAGAAGAATAAATCACATATAAATGAAATATAAGAGATTACACCAGGAACGGAGCTTTTTACCTTGACGAATCCAATAGCTTTGGCCAGATATCTCAATGTCAAAAGCATTATAAGTATTCTACAAGGTATGTCTGGCAAAGAGAAATCAATAACAAAGTATTGGATTTGATTAAAATGTTTACTTTTTCCCTCCCCCCCTCCCTTTCTCCAGCTAAATAGCTCTTTCCCATACTAATCCGATCTTCATTATGGTTATTGGCTGGCTTTGTTTGTTGTCAAAATGCCACTGCCTTAGAATGCGTTTGTAAATGACATAGTTTTTTTGTCTCTCCATAATTTCAGTGTTGGGGTTCATGTTCTGTTGTCATGCCATGTGTCATTTAACTTGTTAGTAGACTTCAAAGAGATTTTAAACACCCCATTTATAAAAAATTATTTTTATTCTGATAACTTTATAATGCATTTAATTCTTACAGAAGAGAAAACATGTTTAGCAAGATAATTCTGCCCAAGTTTGCTCAGCTCAACCATAGTTTAATTTTCAGTCATTTTGCTCATCAAAGGCTCTTTCTTGGACATTATAAAAAAATTCCAGAAAACTGGTATTTATCAATCACATCAGGGTCTTTACATGGTTTATTCTTTCTGCTTGGATTGTTCTCCAAACTCTTCCTTCCCTTTGTTCTTTATATGGCTCTCAATCTACTTTCAGGGCTAAGGGTCTTAATCATTTGGGTTCTGCTATAACAAATTACCACAGATTGGGTGGTTTAAACATTTATCACAGTTTTGGAAGCTTGGAAGTCCAAGATCAATATGCTGGTAAATCAGGTGTCTGCTGAGAGCCCACTTTCTGGTTTGCAGATGACCATCTTTTCATTGTATTCTCACATGGTAGAGCAAAGAGAGGAAACCAGCTCTTTAGTGTTTCTTCTTAAAAAGGCTCTAATCTCATCATGAGGGCTCCACCCTTGGTAACTAACTACCTCCTAAAAGCCACATCTCCAAATACTATCACATTGGAGATGAGGACTCAGCATATGAATTTTGGGGGTAGAAGGAACACAAACATTCAAAAACATTCAAACCTTAGCACTGAGTTTTCAAAGTCACTTTTAAGGGTTTCTTTCTCTGATCCTCCCAGATTATGATAATATCCCAGATACCTTTTCACCTAACATTTTCTTATGTACTAGCAAGACTGGTAGCCATAAGGTTTACTTCTGATTTTCCAACAACTTGTGGCACTGAGAAATAGTTGTCATCATACTAATGGTCTAGTTGCTACTTTTGGATTTGATGATCTCATTTATGGATCATGGCACAAATTGCCTTATTTTTCTGCCTGCCTCTCTCAAACCCGTATTGTCTCACCATGACTGATTTGATTATTTTAGTTTTTTAAAGATTTATTCATTTATTTGAGGGGTGGGGCAGAGGGAGAGAAACTTTAAGCAGACTCCCCAAGAAGCATGGAGCAGGACGTGTGGCTCAATCTCACAACCCATGTGATCATGACCTGAGCCAAACCAAGAGTTAGGTACTTAACTGACTGAGCCACCCAGGCACCCTTGATTTGTTATTTTGAAACATTGTTTTTTATCATGTTATATTCCAGTGCAACCACAGGTTACAATCTGTTATTTAAGATTAAAAAAAAAAAAAAAGATGCTCCTTAGAATAACATTTGAAGCCCTCTATAATTTGATCTAGATCAATTTTCTGGGCCGCCTGGGAGTCTCAGTTGGTTAAGAGTCTGCCTTCACTTTTGGGATCAAACCTAACGTGGGACTCCCTGCTTCAGGGAGTCTGTTTCTCCCTCTTCCCTTCCCCTGTTTGTGCACTCATTATCTCTTGCTAATAAATAAATCTTCAAAAAATTTTTTTTCTGGTCTTGGCATACTCCCTTTCTCCAACACAAGCACTTTTTAAACTTAATGCCTCTTTCCTCACTCACTTTGGATGCTCTCCACCTTCTTATTTGTCCAACCAGAGCCTTCCTCATTTTGAGGTTGAGGCATATGTCATGCTCTTTATGAAGTGTTCTCTCATGGGTTTAGTCTTCGGTGATTTTTCCTTCTATTCAATGTCCAATAAATACTATTTTAGTTACGGGTCTATCACATACTACCAATTTACCATAAAGGAACATTTTACTTTTTCTCTATCATTGTCATATTTTAAATCTTTGAAAAACAAACAATAAACAAATGCAGAAAATGTATATATTATCAATGAATAATTTTCCTTATAAGATTAATTGATAACTCGTGACTCTAAATGCATACTTTTTTTTTTTTTGTAAAGATTTTATTTATTTATTAGAGAGAGTGAGAGAGAGAGAGCATGAGCAGGGTGAGGGACAGAGGAAGAACAGACTCCCTGCTGAGCATGGAGCATGATGTGAGGCTCAATCCTGGGACTCCAGGATCATGACCTGAGCCAAAGGTAAACACTTAACTGACTGAGCCCCCCAGTTGCCCCTAAATGCATACTTTCGATCAACGTGGTGCTAACATGGCATCAACATGTAACAATTAATATGATTTAGAGAAAGAGAAGACATTGCAGAACCACTCAGGGATATTGTAGATAAAGGTGGATCAAATAACATTTTTCTTCTTTTGCTGGTTAAAAATGAAAGCAACAATACAGGGCAACACAATCCCTTAGCAGGTATTGAAAAATGAAATGCATATAACTTTATGACATAAATTTAAAAAAAAAGAGTAGCTAAAGCTATTCTGTTATATTTTATCTCTATAATACTTTCCTCAAGCCTAACCACAATATTAGGAAAAGTATGTTAGAGTGTTTTAAGATTTTTCAACAATAATGCACAATTTGGGGATATGTAAATAAAAGGAGACTTTAGGTGTCTAGGGGAAAATAAAGGAAAATCTCAGCAGAAATAATTTTCTACCAACACAGGTTGTCTTTAAATATTGGAGAAACAAACTAGAGGTGTCTCATCTTTTAGGACTCACATGAATTGGTAGGAAGTGTCCAAGTGCTGCTATCCTTAGGGAAAAAATAATACTCTAAATTAAAAATGAATACTTACAAGAAATATTTTTAAAAATCAGAAAAGAAAGGGGGTGCCTGGGTGGCTCAGTGGGTTAAAGCCTCTGCCTTCGGCTCAGGTCATGGTCCTAGGGTCCTGGGATCAAGCCCCACATCATGCTCTCTGCTCAGCGGGGAGCCTGCTTCCTCCTCTTTCTCTGCCTGCCTCTCTGCCCACTTGTGATCTCTCTGTCAAATAAATAAATAAATAAATAAATCTTAAAAAAAAAAATCAGAAAAGAAGGGCATTTTCCAGGACATCTCAGCTATCTAACCCTTCAAACAAAAATTTACATGATCCATATAAGTTGCTCCCCCTATACCCAAACTCCCACCCTTCCAACACAGTGGCATAAAAGTGAGAAATATAAAATTGTTGGCTCTTAGACTCTAGATTGTTCTTTTTTTCTTTTAAGATTTTATTTATTTATTTGAAAGAGAGACACAGCAAGAGAGGGAACACAAGCAGGGGAGTAGGAGAGGAAGAACCAGGTTTCCAGCTGACCAGGGATCCCAGTGTGGAGCTCAATAAGGTATTCAATGTGGGGCTCAAACCCAGGATCCTGGGATCATGACCTGAGCCAAAGGCAGATACTTAACAACTGAGCCACCTAGGTGCCCCTTAGACCTTAGGTTGTAAGGGAATATGAAGAGATTGCAGATAAACAGGGAAGAGAGTTAAGGAAAATTCACCCCCAATTACAAAAGCAAAATTTTGTAATTGTAGAACTAGAAATAAATATTAATATTTCAAGGGAGAGATGAATAAAATATATATACATTCCAAGAAAGTTTTCAATAATCATGATAAATACAGAGAAAATAGGAAAATAATTGGGAAAAGTTAACATATGTGGAGGACATAAACACCTGTTCCAGTGTAAGAAAAACTGATGTCATTGACATGAAACAGAAAGCATATTTATAGATATAAAAAATATTTCCTTGAAATGAGAAAGGACTAAATCTGTATAACACAGAAATTATTCTGGAATATACCGATGCCAAGATATATTCTTGCTAATTATTGAACTTCAAGGATAAATAAAGTAATCCTCAAACAAGCAGGTAGAAAAATTACCAAACAAAGCAAAAACAAAAAACAAACAAACAAACAAACAAAAAACCAAACAACAACCCAAAAAACCCCACAAAAAACAAGGTGATTTCAGACTTTTCCATAGCAACCATCAATACCAGAATAATCAAGCAATATCTACAAAGGTGCTGAATGGGAGAAAGCTATAATCCGTGTACATTATGTCTACTTAAACACTGTAAATTATTCCCAAATATTAAAGAACTCAGAAAGTAAAGAATCCATGATACTGGCCTTGCTGAATAAAACAAGTAACAATCACAGCAGCAGCAAAATCATTAGAATGATATTCACCCAACAACTGAATGAAGATGCAGTGATGGAAGACCAGCATAATATTCAATGCCAGGAAATACTGGAGCAGTGCTGACAAACTTCTGAGGAATAGCAAGCGGGGCTACCATAGTGGTAAATAGTTCTTTATAAATACAGTAGAACGTCAAGGCTTTGGACTTGTAAACCCTTCCTGAAGAAAGATACTGGGTAATGAAAATTATCTAAGCAAAAAAAATGAATCAAAGAACACAATAAAAAAGGTGTGACTTAAAAAACTAGGGATCATTGAATCCATTTAAAATTAGAACTGTGAACAATATTATATTCTGAAGCTTGGAAAGAATATTACAACTATCAGAATCTGGTGATCACCAGGACTAGAAGTTTAACAATTCTAATTTTCATGAGTTTCCAAGCTGGGAGTTGGCAGAAATGGTCTAAAAATGAAATAGAATATTTTTTTCTACTTTTAGAAACTTTTAAATTCTGATATAATTTTAGAACTTCAGAAGAGTTGTAAGTACAGAGGGTTCCCTGATGGCCTACACCTGACTTACCCTAACAAATGTTAAGACCTTGCATAACAATGGTACAGTGAACAGAACTAAGGAATTACCATTGACACAGTACTCTTAATTAAGCTATGGACCTTAATCAGTTGTCTTCAATTTTGCCACTGTTAATCCTTTTTCTCTTCTAGAATTCAGTCTAGGACCCACTGTTGCAATTAGTTTACCTTTCATTTCCAATCTATGGCAGTTCCTCCCTTATTCTTTTGTCTTTCATGATCTTGACATTTTTGTAGGGCACTGGTTATGTATTTTGTAGAATAACCCTCAAATTGTGCTTGGTTGATGTTTTCTGTGAAGACAAATGATTTCTGTGAAGAATAGCACATAGGTGATATGTCCTCAACACACCACAACAAGGGATGAAACATGTAACTTTAAAAATATTAACTACTCACATTTTTCATCTTTTTTTCCGTAAACTGGGGTGGAAGAAAAATGTACTTGAAGCTCAGAAATTCCTGCAGTTCAATTCCTTTTTTCTTTGGGTAAACTCAGTTAACGGTGATCTTAGCAAAACTTTATGTTAATATGTAGAGTATGACTCTAATTTTAATAAATTATATATTTTTCTATTTATCTCTATTATTAGCTGCACACATGTAAAGAGAGAAATCTGAAATTAATTTGGGAAATATTGACTATAGGTATTTCTGGACAGTGAAATTTTTGTGTGTATTGTTAAATTATACTCTTTTTTTCCACATACTCTGTATTTTTCTGTTTTCTTTTTAATTTCCTTTTATAATGAGATTATACCATTTTGATTAAAGAAGTTACATGCTTTTGAGCTTAGGCTTTATTTTGTATTTTTTAGCTGTCTCAAAAATAATTCTGGAAAAATATAACTAAATGCAGCGCTTATCTTGAGGGTGCAAGGATTGTGAATGCTTTGGATAGATGTTTATTTTCTTATCTGTAGCTCTAAATTTTCTACAAGGATCTTGTTTTACTTTGGCAGTAAATTACATATATTACTATTCTTATGGACTAAGAACTGATAATTTCAGAATGGGAGCCAACATTCTCAAGTGACAGGCTTCAGTTACTTAGAGTATTAGTTTCTTCTCTATATGGTGACATTCTTGAGAGAAAGGACAGTTGGTATTTTACTTATATTAAAACTTTGGTAGCTAGCAAGTTAGCTTATCACTGTAAAAGTGTTCTTTAATATTGGTGAAGTTGGTTGATAGCCTTTGAAAAACCCCATGCTTTAAGGATCCATCATGAAGTGGCACTATTCATTAAAGGATCATATAAATACCCTATTTTCTTTTGGAAAATTTTAATATTTTGGAATATTAGCCAAGGCTTAACAAACTCTTACTACAGTTAGTCCCATATTTGAGAATTTCGTGAAATCTCCTGATGTATGAACAGGCTTATCCTGTTAAAGAACAACCACCAACTGAGCTAAAAGAAATCCTGTAAGTCATTTTGGACTTAAATTTAAGGCTCTTAATTTAAAGAAATCAAGTAGTTTGAGTCATCTTCTCTTATACTGCTGATGGACGTTGGAGAAAGTGATTGCTGGATAGTGACTAATGTAAAAGAGTGTAAATTGAAGAGCCATATCAAGTTCATTATAACTTGTCTGGATAGAATGTATGATAAGAGAAGAAAAGTGCTCTTCATGGAAACAATTGAGCCAAAAATTGGAATGTTTCAGTGTATCAAGCTTCTTCTAGAAGAGATGGAATGTGATAGGAACCTTTGCATAGTAGTGATGTGTGTATCCATATATCCTAGATATTAAAACAACCCAACACTTTGCATCTAATTTCATAATCACCAAGAAGTATGCTATCCACAAATTGGCATCCATTTCAAACTTTTAAGATTGGGAGAGAATGTGAGGATGTATTATTCTGCTTGCCAAACAGCTCTATTTTGTGCTAAAAATTGTTGGGATGCTTTATTTTTATCCATGTCCTGCAAGTTAATTTAGAACAAGTTAGTCTTGACTGCCTAAACTTCCCATGGTCCCCATAGAGTCTTCCCCATGTAATCCCTAGCCTCAACAAATGCTGCATTGACAGGTTCATGAGTAGCCTATCAGGTTCTCACATGGACCTATTTCCAGACACCAGACACCACAAAACTGTGTATGTCTGAGTTAGCAAGATTCTGAAATTGAAATCTTTAGCCTTTCAATTATCCATTCCCTCCCTTTTAATTTTTAATTTTTCAAGCATTTTTCTGGCCAATATAAAGTCTTCTGGTTAATTGATACCACTGCTAGAAGCAAGGTTCTCTGCCCTATCCTGAAGTGTGCTTCTCCAAACCACGAATGAAACATGGTTTTTTTTAGTCATTTTAAGTTCTGTGAAATGTAAAGTTCCTTGAGAAGATGATCATGTACTTCTTAATGACCTACCATATTGTTTTTGTATCTGCCTATAACCTTTCCACTAAGGAAACATGATTTTCTGTAACCTCGTTATATTTCCCATGGCACTTAACAATGCTTTCACTTTTTGTCAAAGCTCCTACTGAGAGGTACCTGGGTTGCTCAGTCACTTAAACATATGACTCTTGGTTTCAGCTCAGGTCATGATCTCAGGGTCATCAGATAGAGCCCCACATCCAGCTCCATGCTCAGTGTGGAGTCTGCTAGAGATTCTCTCCCTCTCCCACTCTCCCTCCACTTTGGCACCTCCCTGCACTCACGTGTGTATGTGCTCTCTCTCTCTCTCTCTCTAAATAAATAAATAAATAAAACCTTTTAAAAACCTCCTACTGAAAATGCTATTTTAAAATTAATTATTTTCCATGTATTCAGATGTCTTCAGCACAGTCATTCAAATTTTAATATTGCTATTATATATTTGTGTGATATCAATGGAAATATTTTATTCTTTTGTTTTAAGAATTGTATTTGTTACTACATTATTAATTTGTCCCTCAGTTATATGTTAGAGCTTTCAGATATTTAATTAGAACTGTCCTCAGCTTGGCCATTTCTGCATGCTTTTGAGAGGAGTTATGTAAGTGATCGTCATAATAAGAAAATCAGATTACAACTAGGTCTGAAAACTGTGCTCAATTGAAACTATTTTTTGATGACTAGCAGTACAAGAAAATTATCTTAATTTTAGTTGTTCTTTAGATAAATATTTAATGCATATTACTATATTATGAAAGACATATTTTCATATCCTCTGAATATAAGAATATTAAAAAGTTCCCTATATTATTTGAAAAAAGAAATTCTCAAGGAATAATTTTATAGTTCCTAACTATACAGATAGAATAATTGTAATATGTATACATCAATAACATTAAATAATTTGTCTTGTAATTATCTTCATGAAAGATATGTAATTTGAGTTTAATTTCAGTAGACCGATATCAGTCATAAAATTGGTATCCTTCAAACCATTTAAGCAATTTAAGGTCTTATAAATATTGGCAAGTTTGTTGAGAGGCACACTTTTCAGAAGATTTTTTAAGCCAATGACTTCACTGGCAGTGTTAAATACACATGGGTTGTGTGAGGGAAAACCCTGAATACAGAAATGTGAGATCAAATAGAAAAGCTATCATGTTAAATCCAAAAGATTGTATTAGTAAATGATACTTTACTTTCAGTAATCTAACTGTATTTCTCAAAGACTTTCAATTATTTGTACCAAGGAAGTGTTGTTCAAGATTTGAAAAGTATGCAATTGTGCATAAGCTAGGCAATTAGTTATTAGTAAATAGTCTATTATACAACCAAGAAGTCTCAAAAGTAGTTAATAGGAGCAAAAGTATTTCTATTGTTCTCTCTCCAGTTTCCAGTATCATCACAAAAATCGACAATTTAATCATGAATAACAGTAATTTAAAATGACTTTCATTTGGTATTTTGGTAGAACAGATGGTTTTACTTCTATTTATATTTCTTCAATTATTTTCTTGACCATTATTCTGTGTGTAGGTCAGTTGCATTTTCTTGCTTGTTAATTACCTGTTTATTAATTTATCTATGGAATTACTTTCAATTTGAATAAACTATTTATAATTCAGATATGTATCTCTTTTATGAATATTAGTATTTTTGTTTTACTTTTAGTTTAATATGGTATATTGAATTTTGGAGCTTGCAGTTTTTGTCAATGTTTTTGGAAAATAAGTGATTTTTTTTTTTCCATGAATGTAGAGCTTAGAAAGTCATCCCTCATACCTACAATTTGATTGATGTTCAATGACATCTCTTCTAGTTTTCTAGTGTATTTTAAGATTTTAAAAATAAGTTTTTTTTTAAAAATAAGTTTTTAAAAATAAGTTTATTTTTATAGCAGTTTTAAGCTTATAGCAAAATTGAGAAGGAGGTACAGAGATTTTTATTATACCTCTTGACCCATTAGCAACATCTCTTAACAGAATGGGGTGTGTGTGTATGTGTGTGTGTGTGTGTGTATGTATATATGTATTTGTATGTTTTTTTGTTGTTACCAAGAATTAACCTACACTGATCCATCATAATTAACCAAGGTCTAAGGTTTATGTTAGGATTCACTCTTGTATGTTCTGTAAGTTTGGACAAAAGTTTAATGTATGTATCCACAATTATATATCATATAGAGTATTTTCACTGCCCTAAACATTTGTGCTCCTTCTAATCATCTTTCCTTACCCCTAAACTCCTTAGCAACCATTGATGTTTTTATTCTCTCAATAGTTTACCTTTTCCAGAATGTCATATAGTTGGAATCATGCAGTATGAGGCCTTTACAGACTGTTTTTTTTCCTCCACTTAGTAATATGCATTTAAGTTTCCTCCATGCTTTTCCATGGCTTAATACATCATTTCTCCTCTGCACTGAATAATAAATAGTCCATCATCTATATGTACAAAATTTATTTCGTCTAGTCACTATTAAAGGATATCTTGGTTGCTTCCACATTTTTACAATTATGAATAAAGCTGCTGTAAGCATTCATATGAAGATTTTTGTGTGGATATAAATTTTCAGCTCCTGGTAAATACCACAGAATGCAATTGCTGGATTGTATGGTAAGAGTACGTTTAGTTTTGCAAGAAAGTGGTGTCTTTCAAAGTGACTTTACCAATTTGCATTCCTCTAGCAATGTATGAGAGTTCCTGCTGCTGTCATCCCTGTCAGAATTTGCTGTCATCATTGCTCCAGATTTTAACCATTAATTAGGTGTAGTGATATCTCACTGTTGTTTTAATTTGTATTCCCCTGATGACATAAGACATAAAACATGTTTTCATACGCTTTTTACATATCTATATATCTTTCGTGAGATGTTTCTTAAGATCTTTGGCCTATATTCTAAATGAATTGTTTTCTTATAGTTGAGTTTTAGTGGTTCTTTGTATATTTTGAATAGCAGTCCTTTATTACATGTGTCTTTTGCAAATATTTTTCCCCCAGTCTGTGGCTTCCCTTGACATTATCTTTTGCAGGGCAGCAGTTTTTAATTTTAATGAAATCTAGCTCATTTATCATTTCTTTTATGGATTATGAATTTGGCGTTGTATCTAAAAACTAACCGTATTCAAGATCATCTAAGTTTTCTCCTATGTTATCCTCTAGGAGTTTTACAATTTTGTATTTTACATTTAGAACTACAATACATTTTGACTTAATTTTGTGAAGGGTGTAAGATCTGTGTCCAGATTTGTTTTTTGGTATTTGAATGATGTTCCAGCATCATTTGTTGAAGAAACTATCTTTGCTCTATCATATTGTCCTTGCTCCTTTGTGAAAGATCATTTGGCTATAATTCTAGGAGTCTTTTTCTGGGCTCTTTATTCTATCGATCTTTCTATTCTTTCACCAATACTGTAAGTCTTGATTACAGTAGCTTTAGTGTAAGTCTGGAAGTCAGGTGGTATCAATCCTGCAATGGTGTTTTTCTTCTTTCAATACTGTGAGGTATTTTTATGATTAATTCTTTTTTTTCTTATTTTTTTAAAATGTTTATTTAAATTCCAGGTAGCTAACATACAGTGTGATATTAGTTTCAAGTGTACAATTTAGTGATTCAACACTTCCATACAACACTCATCCCAAGTGCCCTCCTTAATCCCCATCACATATTTCACCCACCCTCCCACCCACCTCCCTTCTGGCCAACCATCAGTTTGTTCTCTATAGTGAAGAGTGTTTCTTGGTTTCCCTACATCTCTCTTTTTCCCCCTATGCTCATTTATCTTATTTCTTCAATTCCACATAAAAATGAAAATATATGGTATTTCTCTTCCTCTGACTTATTTCACTTAGCATAATATTCTCTGGCTCAATCCATGTCTGCAAATGACAAAATTTTGCTCCTTTTATGACCAATATTCCATTGCATATACACATACCACTTCTTTATTCATCAATGGACACTTGGGCTGTGTCCTTAATTTGGCAATTGTAGATATGCAACTATAAACATTGGGGTACATCTGTCCCTTTATTGGCTCTTCTGGGACTTTTACATCTCCATATAAACCTTAGAATAAGTTTGCTAATATGCACAAAATAATCCACAGGGATATTGATTGGGATTGCAATGAGTCTCTCGATAAGCTGGAAAGAACTGACGTCTTGGTAATATTGAGTCATTCGATCCATGAACATAGAATATCTCTTCATTTATTTAGTTCTTTGAGTTCATTCATCAGAATTTTATGGTTTTCCTCATATATATCTTGTACATATTTTGTTAGATTTATACGTTAGTATTTTGTTTTTGGGGTTATCCTGTGTGTTTTTAAATCCTGTAAGTTTTTTTCAGAGTATTTCTGAATTTTAACATATTGTGTTTAATCTTTAGGTTGTTGACATTTGTCTTTCTAGTTTAATTTTTATCTTTTTAAATATAATTTTATACACACAAAAATATAAATTAAAAAAGATACTAGCATAATTTAACTTACACCTATTTACAATGTTAATGGGCCACCATTAAGAGTTTGAAATAGTGTTTAAATAAATAAATTTTTAGAATATATCTATGGGAACTTTGAATATGGACGAAAATGAAGAAGCTTGTCATTTGTGTGTATGCTGTAAGTCCCCAAATGTGTCAATACTCTTGTTAGCCAGAGATGAGTGTAATATTTAAGTAATGTTTTACAGTTTTCAAAGTGCTTTTGTCATTGCTACATTTGGAGACACCATTAACATTACCCAGGTAGATAGATCTGTAGGTAAAACAAATCTGAGATGATCCAAGCCAAAACCATACAAGTCCAACATGCAGTTGATCAGTAGAGGTCACCCAAATCCATATTCTTAAACTCTAGATGAAACATGTTTAGAATTCCCTAGTTTGTATTAAAAAAAAGTGATAATTACACATAATTTAATAAAATAGTAGATTAACAAGGACACATATTTGACTACAGTTTGCAGCAAATTTTAACACCATTATTCTCTCAATAAATATATAATAATAATAAACAAGTAGTATTTGGTTCTCCTGCTGTTTCTTATGCCCACTGTGTTTCTGCAGTCTTTACTCTGAATCTTGCAGTAGTATTTCAAATTTCCTCATGAGTTTCTCCATACCCAATCATTTTATACCTATAAGTCTGTTGGTTTTTTTTTTCAATATCTCTAACGATGTGAATTCCTTTTCTTTTTGTTCCTACAGCCACGTATATTTCTGTAACCATTCATCATCATACTATTTTATTTTTTAGAGATTTCACTCTCCAAGTTTCATGCTGTCTGTTATTAGTCTCAGGCTAAAACTTGTGCATTGCTCTAGTGGATCACCTCCAGACACTGAGCTCATTGCACACAGAGTTAATCCATATCTTCAAATGATATATATATAATTTCTTATTCCAGCTTCTGCTGTAGCTAACTATTCCATAGCTAGTAATTTAATCCTTACATGGAATGATTGCACAGTAGGGGTTCACATTTATCCTGCTTACAAAATTCCATCTTAAAGAAAGAGCTGACTTCCTGGAAGAGGGCAACAAGAGCAACTATCCTAAAAAACAACTCATTTCTTACCCCTGAGTTACCTTTTTTTTTTTTTTTAATTTCTTTAAAGTTGTGTGCTCCATGCAAGTGACAATTCCTCAGAGCCTGTTATATGGAGATCCATAAGTTTTACTACCTAGTGTTTACAACTGTTTTGTGCCTTATATTTTAGCAAACATTCTTAGTTTGATCTGCATTAGGAGTCACAATAGAAAGGTATCCTTTCTTTCTTTTTCCAGATGAGAATACGAAGACTGAGAATACTGTTTCACAAAAACAAGGCTTTTAAATGGCAAAGATGTGACTGAAACATAAGAGTTCTAACTTCTGCCAAAACTATAGTTTTTTTTTTTATTTTCAGGACAATTAAGAGCTATTATTGAGTAAATTTTGTACTTATTAACTTATACTTGTGAGGCTTGAGATGTAGAATTCACACAGTTAGAAGACAAACTAATACATACTGCGGTATTTCCTAATTCCTTGATGAATGGTACACCACTGGTGAAGGAGATATAATCTATGAAGATGTGGCAAATTCAAGAGAAATTTGTGCTATTTTCCAGAGTTTTTTAAAAATGTGATTGAGAATCTGCCGAAATCCTATCATTTCCCTATCCATGTCACATTTTGTGGTGGGACAGATGACACTCCTAGAAAGACCAGTAAAACATTTTAGTGATTATGAAACCAGAGGAAATTAGAGAACTTGGGGATATATGTGCTGTTACCACTACTTTTTTCTCTTACCTACATTTGCAGCGATGGAGGGAAAGGAAAGGTAAACAGCTGATTTTAAACGTGATTTAAACTAAGGAAGTTTGGATTTCTGAAAAGTAGATTCATAAACTGAAATGTTTCTTCAGTTAGGTTCCCAGACAAAAATACAATATAGCTCAGAATATTAGAAACAGCTTTGTTTGTTCTGAAACAAACTGATCTTATCAAGAGAACTTCACTCTGAATGTGAGCCTGGTCATCATAAAAAACAGATCTGTTGTGGAAAAGAAAATAACAAATTGAAAATGAAACATGAAAAGTCATTAGTGAAAGGATAAGACAGAATATCTCATGCCTCAGAGAATGGAAATAACACACTGTAGCCTCACATTTCAATGTGTGGAAATACAGATAATCTTATATTTATTACTAATATTTGAAGTGATAGAATACAAGACTGGATTTGAATAATGCAAATATATGCCCTATTTAATAGAAATAGACCAGTTGTGAGTCAAGTTTGAGTGGATGTACAGCTTCTAAGATCCCTGTGTACCTCTAAAGTGGAAATAGCATGGAAAAAAAGAATTGGGGTGACAAGGAAAGGAAATGGACTGTTGTTTCTAGGATATGTTGGTTTTCTTCCTCTACTCTGAAAGCTATTGAGTGAAAGAGGGATTATTTGAATTTGGAATGATGCCAACAATTATACTGACTTGAGGAGGGGAAGTTTTTATATAGAAGAAAATAAGCTCAATAAAAGGAAGACTATAACGGAACCTACTTAAAGCCCAACGAACTGAGTTTCTGTTATTAGAAATTTTAAATAGAGACTGGACATTAAAATGATAGAATAGCTGTAGAAATAATTAAAACAAGGGACGTGTGATCAGATTGTATGGATTTAAGGGCTCTCCTAGCCTTGAAATTATGGAATTCTGTGACGCATGAGCTCACTTTTGCCAAGTTAGTTTTAAATGTATCTTAATTGTTGGGGCGCCTGGGTGGCTCAGTTGGTTAAGCGACTGCCTTTGGCTCAGGTCATGATCCTGGAGTCCTGGGATCGAGTCCCACATCAGGCTCCCTGGTCAGCAGGAAGTCTGCTTCTCCCACTGACCTCTCTCCTCTCATGCTCTCTCTCTTTGTCTCTCTCTACCTCTCAAATAAGTATATAAAATATTAAAAAAATATGTCTCTTAATTGTCAATATGATACTTCCAATTATAGAAAACCTCTTATGCCAGAAACAGAGGCAGTGCTTCTTCTGCAACCTTAGAAATATATAGTTCTATCTCCTATGAGGCTTTTAGACAGTACATTGGCTTTGGATAGTGAAGTATATACACTGTTTCTGCTAACCTTAAATATTTTGTCATATCAATCCTCCCAAGACTTGAACTCAGCATCACACCCACATGTTTTGGTTACCATGTACTCCTGAAAATCAGGAAAGAGTACAATGGAAAATTCTGTAATCCAGGACTAAGTTAGATCAGCAGTCAAAACAAGGTAAATACCATTAGAGGGGAATTTTCTGCCGGAAAATTGGCATGCCCTCATTCAATACCACCTAGACTTGGAAAAATCCATTAGCTAAGTAGAAGGTTGACACTTGTCTTGAAAATCTTTTGCTAAAACCTGGGAATTACTGTAATTGTACAAAGCATAGATTTCAAAATAACTGAATTCAATAATTAAGTGCAAACCTATAACAGAAATCATTATTGGGGCATCTGAGTGGCTCAGCTGGTTAAGTGTCTGCCTTCGGCTCAGATCATGATCCCAGGGTCCTGGTATCAAGCCCCACATTGGGATCCCTGCTCAGTGGGGAACCTGCTTCTCCCTCTGCCTGCCTCTTCTCCTGCTTGTGCTCTCTCTCTCTCTCTCTGGCAAATAAATAAATAAAGTCTTTTAAAAAATAGAAATCACTATTAATTCTTAAATGTATTTTCTGCTCTTCCTAAAAAAAATATCTGGTCTTGTTATGTTTCCAGTGTTAACATCCTAAAATTAATATTTGATCATTTCCTAACTCCTTTTAAAACCCTTTAATTTCTCCTCATAGCCTACAAATTAATACATTTTAGGACTGTAGCAAAGGTCTTTTATTTTTAGGCTGTTTTTTATCTATTTATCTTTGTTTTTCCGTTATCCTTTTCTTCTTGAATGCAAAATACTTAAAGTTTTCTTTATGCCACAATTTTCACATGCTGAACACTCATCCTTTTTCCTTTCCTGCTTTCACATTGTGAACACCTGCTTTTATAAACAGATTTTGTTCAGGTGTGTTCACCTTTTCAAAGCCTTCATATCCACCCAAGCCTAGAAAATGTTTTATATCCTTCTCTGCCCTATCACTATAATCTGTATGTCATCTATTAAAATGCTTATGAAAATATTATAATTGTTACATATTTGCATGACTTATTAGACCATGAGGTCCTTAAGGGCAGAGTTTATTTCAATTATCTTTATATGGGGATCTTTACATGGGGATTCAGCACATGATACATTTTGAGAGTTGTTAAGTTATAATCTGGTTTATTCATTTTCAAAGGAATTTAGAGAACTAACAAATATAAGAAGATAACGTTTTGAGAAATAATTAGGGTGAAAGATAACTTAGAATAGGTAAAATATAATGAAGCCAGGAGTAAAGTTAATATATAAAATACATGTAATCTTCTTTAAATTTTTTGTATTAAAGTTTGGCTATATGGTCCTTCATTAATTGATAAAAACCAAAACATGATATTATTTTTAATTTCTAGAAGAGGGCTTTAACTTTGTACTAAGTGTTCCAACAATCATCAGGAAGAAGTAGACCTAGTTAGCTGTGTGATTTCCATTGTCAATGAAAGAAATCACCTCACACTGTTCAGCAGGAGCAATGACTCCTGTTGCTAAGACCTGAATGGCATTTCACCACTGGGTATTAAAAATATTTGATTTTCTTATGTAATGTATAATCTCGTTAATAATAGCCTCAACAACAATCTTTCAATAATACAGATTTTCATAGTGTTGTGGCTTAACTTTATTATAGCACAGTGGCATAACAACACAGGCAACCCAGTAGAAGCAGTTTCACAGTGACAAAGGGGATGTGAAAAAAGTGATCTCTGAATATACAGACTCCTAACTCTCACAATTTAAGCCAAAGGAAAAAGTGTAAATAATTTGAGTCACATGTGTATTTCATATCCTTCATATCTTTTGTATCTCTCGTAAATAGTGGGCACTCAGGAAGAATTGGATAAGTTAATGAACTTTAAAAAACTCAATAATTAATTATAGCATAAAACTATTTGGGGGAGACCCAGTCACTAGAGAAGAAATTGGATTGTGTAAATTCCTTCAGTGTGTAAGCAGACTCGGTGATGTGCCAGCCAAGTAAGACTATAGACAAGGTCTGCTGCACATGGCAAAAATTTCATTCTTAATAAAGAGTGGGTTGCCTGTCCCATTGACCATGTTAACCAAGGGTCAGAAACACACAGAAGGGCTACAAATTGAGAGCTCTTGCCTTTGGTGTTATGAGAAAGAGGGCTGGGTCCTGGTCTGAATGAAAATGAGGAATATTCTAGAACTTTGTGTGAAAAGGGGCAGTACCTGGGTCTTCACATTTTAGGCCCAGAGAGATGGCAATTTGAAATTCCTCAAGGTGATAGGATTGACAGGAAGCCTGCTTCTCCCTTTCCCTCTGCCTGCCACTCTGCCCGCTTACGCCCTCTCTCTCTCTCTGTCAAATAAATAAATAAAGTCTTAAAATAAATAAATAAATAAAAAGAAAGACTTTAGGGAATTTGTTGTGTTTCATGCATTAATTTGTTGATCCAATAGCTATTTAATGAGATTCCCTATGCACTAGGTATGAAGCTGGCTTTGGAGATATAGCAGTGAATTAAAAAAGAGTTCCTGCTCTCATATATGCTACATTCCATTGGCAGAGAGAGAGAGGCAATAAATAAGTGATGTGTAGTTTAATAAATGGTGATAAGTGCTATAGAGAAAAGTAACACAGTAAAGAGTAACAAGGAGGCAAAAAGTTGTGATGATATAGTATTTTAAGTGGGATTATTGGAGATGCGCTCCATGATAAGGTAAAGTTGAAGAGAAGGTCTTGAATGAAGTCATGGAGGAAGCCATGGGAATATCCAGGGGAGATAGCCTCTTAGTGCTGGGGGAAGTGTGTAGCGATAACCTGAGGTAAAAATGCTTAGTATATTTGAAAAGCACAGAATGATGATGGATGGAGTTGTCTAGTACAGTGTCCAGAGCATGTGACTAACTGTGAAATGAATAAATGAATATTCTGTGTCTTTTAGAACATTGGGTCAAAAGAAAAGAAAAAAGTGTCAAATGTAGAAATTTTGAGATAGCTGAAAAAAATAGATTTAATATTCTGAAAATAACTTTTTCCAGACAAAGTCATAAGGTATGCATAGAAACAATTTGAAGAAAGATGAGAACAACTATATTTTAGTACCT
The DNA here is from genome assembly GCF_010015895.1 of Lontra canadensis. Classification (NCBI taxonomy): domain Eukaryota; kingdom Metazoa; phylum Chordata; class Mammalia; order Carnivora; family Mustelidae; genus Lontra; species Lontra canadensis. Next base: position 1,832,782 of record NW_022631012.1, on the reverse strand, counting down.
ATGGATATATATCAAAATATTATAATTACCCAGGTTATGTTTTTCATATGTTTTTCATTTTAATGTGTCACATGCATGCAAATGAACGACAACTGGAGAATACTCAGAAGCATGTTGGATACAATAAGAGAATTAAATAATAAAATAATTCCCAAGATTGAAATTGATACTTAAAAGTTTAAAGACATTCCTAGGCATCTCTATGTTATTTTCAGGATGACACCTTTATTAATGATCTTCACATAAAGTTTCATAAACTAACTTACCAATTTCTGCCCTTTTGCATCTACAACCTAAACAATAACATAAATGCACAGGATTAAACAAAAAGAATTAGTAACATGCTAGTAGTTTTAGAATTCCAACATTTTTCTGTCCTCTGTACCAAGATGTCTTGCTATACATAAACTTGTACATATAAACAAACCCTAAATTATGTAGGTTATTCCATTCTATTAACACAGATCTATGCATAAGTGAAATCTCTCTTTCCTTATTACAGACATCATTCACATACTCACACAATAAATAGTACATCTTATGAAGCTGTGTATACCAGCCCTGGAGCATCCATTTGCCAGCATCTTGCCATTCCTGTGTAAAAGTGGAAAGACTGAGCTGAAAATCCAGTTGATTTGAGAAATCAGTTTCTCAAACAACTGACGAAGGTACACCTGCAGCTCCAAGCAATACACCCAACCAAGTAAGGGCAGTGGTTTTGCCACCAGGCAGGGACAGCCCACTCTTTCCTGAATACTGAATATTGCCTCTCTGCTTTTGCTAGAATCTGTAATATCTGCACAGAATGCTGTCTTCTGAATCCACTTCACTTATGGTTCTTGGTTGATTCTATAGTTCTATGCAAAAGAAGGATATATCATTTGAGAACAAAGGGAACAACACTTGGCTGTGGGCACTGTTTACTTCAAAAAAGACCATTCTCTGTGTGGACTGGTATTTGCTTTACTCTGCCACAGTGCCCCCACTTACCAGCTGAATGTGGCCAGCAGCCCTGTATCAAAGACAAAGGATTTAGAACAATTTGGATGAAAGCAGTCTTAGCCCTTTTTGTTTCAACTTTTAATTCAAAGTTTAGAGGACTCACACAAACTGGGCACATTAAATGTAAATCAAATGTGTCTTAATGTTTCTCAAGTAATATAAATTCTAAGTTAAGAGCTTTCCAGATATAATCATTTTATGAGCTCATTGGAACCAAAATTTTTATTGTTTACCTTTAAAAAGTATGAGAAGATATTTTAATATAATTTGGTTATATATTTTTCTGCTACATAATACATACCTATTCTATAGTAACTGAGAATATTGCGACTGATAGTCCTTTTACAAAGTCAAATAATCCTGTTGAGTAGATAGACACAGCTATATGAACCTATAGTATAATGGCAGTAATTGTATACCATCCTACTGTTTATGGACATATGGATAAACAATTCCACATAAAAACTGAACTGGAGATCACAGGATAATCTGTTCAAAAACAGTATCAATTTTGAAGATTACCCAGAATTAAAAATGTGCTGTCATAAGAATTCTCTTGTTTGATTTTTGAAACAATGCTTTAAGCTATATTGAGCTTTATTTTTAAATAAAGAGAATGACTTTCAGAAATGTTAACTGTTAATGTTAAATGGCCTGCCCAAGGTTACGTGGGCTGTCCAGGAGAGCCAGAAGTGAACCAAATGTAAATTAGAATGATTTCGTGTACTTGCTAACAATCTGGATCTATTTTTCTCTTTTCTGAGGATTTTGACTTCTCTTATTTGTGGGGAGCTGAGGGAAACTCTAACTTTTGCATGACTTAGAGCACCTTTTAAATTTTCGTTCATCATTCTTTCTCTCTTTCTTGCTCCCTCTCAGTCCTCAAGTGTCTTTATTTTCTCATGAGCCCAAAGCATACAGTTTCACATATTTCAAACCATGTCTTTTGAAAAGCCAAAACATTTCAAAGAAATTCAGAAATTTATATTCTATATATTTTGGTTTTGGTTGAGTTCATACACCTGAACAATAACCTCAATTTATTAAAAGCTTATGAGAATATTGTTTATTCTTGACAAAATATCAGTTGATGGCATGTATAAAGATGATTACAAGTGTTTCATTCCAGTTGTAATTATTACTATTGTGATTTTTGTTTCTCTTCTCACATAGTTTAAAGCAAGGGAGAAGAATGTAAAACTTACATGAGTTTTCAGCCAGACTGAAATATATTACAGTAATTCTTATCCTAGATGAAGACTTATATCCATAATGGCATGCTAGTCTCTCAGAAGGACAGGTCTGAGAAACAGGCATGGTCAAATTATTTTTGATTTTTCGGTTTGCTTGGATATTTTTTTAAGTAAGCTCTAGGCCCACTGTGGGGCTTGAACTCATGACCCCAAGATCAAAAGTTTCATGCTCTATGGACTGAGCCAGGCAGGCACTCCTTTTTTGGATGTTTTTAGACAAATGTATCTTTACGTCTTCAGTATTGAAAAGTAAAATTTCGAACGGTAAATATATGTACAAATAACAGCTGCAGGGGGCGCCTGGGTAGCTCAATGAGTTAAAGCCTCTGCCTTCATCTCAGGGTCCTGGGATTGAGCCCCGGCATCGGGCTCTCTGCCTGGCGGGGAGCCTTCTTCCCCCTCTCTCTCTGCCTGCCTCTCTGCCTCCTTGTGATCTCTCTCTCTCTGTCAAATAAATAAATAAATAAATAAATAAATAAAATCTTAAAAAAAAAAGCTGCAAAGTGAAAGTTTTAAATATCTGTTAGTGAAGGACTACCTGTCATAGAGTAATTTATTTTTAATTCTGCTAATCTGAAAAGTAAAATGGATATCCTTTTATAACTTTAATGAGAACTTCTTCACTGTAATCCACCTTTCCTTCACCACCTTTAAGCTCTCCCTCTCCAGTGATTCTTTCTCTCCTGCACTTAAAAATGTTATTTCTCTCAGAAAAAAGGGGAAAAAAAGAAAGCAAGTAAGCAAACTCTCATCTGGATCTTGCCATTCCTCTCTTAGAAATACTGAGTACCTTTCCTTATTCTTTTATGGCACAACTTCATTAATTCATATATTTATTCATTCTGGAAGCATTTGCTGAGTACTTCAATTAGTCAATCCTAGTGCTTGATGCCATTGAAACAAAGAGGAAATCACAAGGAAAAACAATTGTCAAAATCACAAGGAAAAAGCACAAATAAGCAATTCATTATATTCAGGGAGAAAAGTTACTAAGAGAACACATAGAAGGAGCATGCAATGAAGAAGGATCTGAAGAAACTGATGGAATTAAAATTTTTCTTGGAATTAATATTTTACCAAAAAGCCCTAGATGTTTCTGCTCATGTCATTAACACCCATTCATTTCTTAAACTAGTATTCATGTCCACCACTCAAAAGTCATTGCTTTTTTAAACATTTACCAGTGATCTAAATGGAAAATCCAATGACTCATCCTCAATTTCACTCAACTCTTCAAAATCTTTCTTCTCTCAAGAGCTAGCTCAAAATCTCATTCCTGGTTTACTTCTTTCAGCATCAAAACTGCATTCCTGGAGCATTTAGTTAATCCACACATAAACAGTTGCTGACCTATTGTTTTGTATTATATAATGTTTTTTTGAAATTATCTCAGAGAATGTCTAAAATTTCATCATTCTGAGGCTACATTATCCACAGAACCTAACATATAGCCCTCAAATACATACTAAAAAAAATAATCTGATTTAGTGAATTAATCTAGAAGAATATTGAAGAATTAATCTAGAAAGTGTGCAACGGCAGTTTGTCTCATCAACTTGAATTACTGAACAATACAAATAAATACCTAATTATACGGAGTCAAACAAGAGAACAAGATTCAAGCATTTAGTATGTCATTAGAAGCAAAAGCAACTCAGATACACAAATTAATGATAGCATATAACCACTCATAAAAAAATTATAAATTGACTTTTTAACAAATTACCTTTTTATATTCTTGCAAATAGTGGCAACAGATTGGCTACTTCAAGCGGTGACACTACAGTTAAATTATGGGACCTGTCTAAAGGCAATTGCATTTTGACCTTTGAAGGACACAGCCATGCAGTATGGTCCTGCACGTGGCACTCCTGTGGTGATTTTGTGGCTTCTTCCTCCCTGGATACAACTAGCAAAATTTGGGATGTTAATAGGTAAGAAGTACTTTACACATTATTAACCCTCTACACTAATAAATATACATGGGTAATGCTTTTTTCTCTCCACGCTATGACCAGGAAACTTTAAAAAAATAACTTGTTGGTTGATAAAATTATAGAAAGCTACTGAAATAATCTCTGTGAAATCCGTTTCTAACTCTATTAATCATTGTTGATGTAATAGCCTTTTCTAAATGTAAGTATAAAGATCAAGCCTATGTAATAGGATTAGGATTGTTTCATTGGAAAGCTGTTTTTTTTAAGCAGGAGAGAAACAAATACTTATTTTAAAGGGTTAGAATTTTAGTTCTCTCTTCGGCAGGATTTCTTTATATTCAAACCAGCAATTTAATAGACATGAATATGACAGAGATAATAACTTGCTCTATGCTTAATTTTGGTATAATACACCCAAACTAAATGCTTCTTGTCAATTCATAAATTGCAAGAATTAATGTATTTGATGTATGCAAAGTCCTGTACAAATACTGTATGGTTATAGAAGTTTTATATTTTTAAGACAGTCAACTGTATTATTTTACAGTGTCAAATACCTCTCATCCACATATTTATGTATGATTATTCTATCCTGTTAGGATAAAAATAGGATACAAAAAGCTACTATCAAATATCCTGAATGCTTCAGCTAACTAAGGGACTATAAATCATCAGTCAGACTCCTTATCACTTTAATTATTGAAATAGTGCCCAGATTCTAAATATAAGTGATAATGACTTTTAAAAGTTTAGGTAAACAATTGCCACTGAGCTATTGTAGTTTATGTGTAGGAGAAAAATTGACTCACTGTGACAGTAAACACTATCGATTTGGGGTTACAGGTAAAGCGATACCTTGAACAAATTCTACCAATTCTTTCTTGAATTCTGGGTAACATTTAGGAGAGAGGTCAAGTAAGATGCTTACAAAACGTCCGGTTTTCTGGAAGGATTCATTGAAAGGCTTAACTCTGTCCTGTGCATAAATTGACTGTCTCCTAAGTCTATGTAGCAGTTATTATGCCGTTTCTTCTCAGTACCAAACGTATCCTCCTGTGCCTGTTTTTGTGATGCTGCAACTGGAATTTTGCAGACTACATTTTTGCTTTGTCAGCAGACTCTCTGTTAGGCTTTGGCAATAGAGGGTGCATGTAGGAAACTGCAGGTTTAGGGGAGGAGGAGGGGACTTGATTCTCATCTCCTTCCTGTGGGGTTCTTCTGGACTTGTAGTTCTAGTGAGCATCACCCTGGAAACACTTCACTTCAGCAATAGCACTTTGTTCTTATCACAGCAGGTAAATCCAGATAAATTGGCAGTTTTTCTAATGCTTTCAGGAAAAGCTGCATCATGCTGTCATCAAAGACGTTAACTCCAGCAAACAGGCACCCTTTTCTCAGATGTCTGTGTTCACAGTTCATCATGGCCCCGTTTCTGAGCCGAGGATAACCAATACCAGTAGACAAGTGTCCCCTCCTCCAAGAGCTAAGTTTCAGTTCTACAGGCACCCCTCTTCAAGTTCCTAGGTTTCAACAATCCACCCTATTTCTTTTATTCACTAAATCCTATGGATGGTAGCTCTTTCCAGCAGTGGCAGTTCTTTTGTTCTCTACTTAGTCATCCAACAACGTTATACATAGTTAACAATCCCATAAATTAAATTCTTCCTGTTAAAATGTTGTTAGAAGTTTTGTCTCCTGACTTGACTGATATAGGAAATTAATGAATAAATAACATAACCCACCTGAGTTATACAAATTCAGTTAAATAATGTTTGGTATAATCTGCATCAGAAAACATGGCTCCTAATAATATAATTTAGACCCATTTCTATCTAAAATAGTGACACTTTAGATGTGTTTTGATTCTCAAATGTATACCATTTGCTTTTTGCAGTAATCAATCATACGCAATTCTTAATTTTATTATGTTTCTATATTATGTGATCAGATTTAATAAATATTTATTATAACAGAATATTGGAATTAAAAAACACTTTATTGAGGTAAGATTGACATACAAAAGGCTGGGCATATTTAATGTATGCAACTTGATGAGTTTGATAATAAGTATACACCCATGAATAAATATACACCATCACCAGTCTATGACATAAACCTAATATCACCTCCAAAAGCTTTTTCCTGTCTTCTTGTATTACTATTATTATTGACAAGAGCTCTTAATATTAAATCTAGCAAAATTTTAAGTATAGAATACATAGTTGTTAACTGTATACTGTGTTATACAGTAGATCTCTAAGACTTATTTATTTTCTGTAACTGAAGTTTTAACACTAGTATCAAATTTTAATTTTTATCACTTTTGGCTTAGATGAGAATCCTAATAGAAGATTGTGGTACATTCTATAATATAATATATTTTCCAAAGTTTTAATCATTCAGTGTTTAAAAATAAAACCAAAACTGTAGTTAAAAAACTGGTTCCCATTAGACTCAGCCCTACTTGGAATGATTTCAAACATTTTGATTTAATGACTTTTTTCTGTGACTCTGATATCCAGATACTGTCTCTTCCAGCTGATGCCCTATAGATATTGATATAACAGATCAAAATTGCTCCTAATTTATGTCAAAAATTCTTTATATTTCAAATTTCCTGTCAATGTCAAGGGCTTACTTTCATCACCAAAGAGAAACAAATATATACCAATTTTGAAGCTGAGGTTGTGGACAAATAATGGCAAGTAAGGGAGAAATTAATTTTTTCTATAGTAGCTATTGATATATGAGGCATATTCAAAACACTGGGTTGCAATTTAAAGTTACTCATGGGTCAGTACTTTGTAGATATGTCTAAAACTAGTATCTTTATAATTTCATAGGTTAATGGAACCTATGTGATTTAAGGGAAGAGATCTTTTGCTTTTGTAAGATGTTGGTGGCAGAAGCTGTGCTATGCTGAGTCATATACTCCTACCCTGATGCCATATACTTTTAATAAAAAAAAATATATTGATAGATTCTGCTGTTCACCAGAGAAGGAGGAGATTAAAGTATATTCTTCTTTTTTACAATTTGTTTTTATCTTTGAGCTTCTGGCTTAGTCTTGAGCATCTGTTAGTTGATGTCAGGTCCTAGTTTTGCAACTGCTCCTCAATTGGACATTTCTTGCCAAAAGCACCCAATTAGCTCCTTATCAGAAAGTTGGATAACTGAGAATCACAATTAACATAAAAAATTTCAGATTGAGTCACATTTACTAAGTGCTAAGAAGAATCTCTGAACAGTATCTGTGGTATGATTAGTTTGGACGTGTCGACACTCTACGAAGTTTCTATGAATAATTAACAGGAGTATTTCAATGATCTTCTGAAATGATTATTTATATAAAGTGGAAATTTATATGTATTTCAACTAGCAATCATTGATATCTACCTTAATTTTCAAGTATATTTATTAAAAGTCAATCTAAAAGCACACATGCACACTTTAACATACACACACATACACACATACTCACACCATTGTATCCTAAGTAGGCAGTGCTTGACACATAGTAGTTTGGTTGCATGAATGATAAAAAAAGTCAAGTATACATGTGGAGAGAGTGCTCTCCCTGCTCCCATTTACATTCAAGCTAAAATTTAATTGTTCTGTCTTATCCTACATAAATCTAAAGAGTGATTAAAATGGGATAGGAAAATCAGAAAAGATCTCAGTCAGCTATAAAAAATAGCTAGTGTTTCTTCAAAGAATAAGATTATCAATAAATATTCATAAAATGAATAGTGTTACACTGTGTTATAGATATTGGAAAAATTTAAGACTCCATAACTACCTTCAATGAGATTACAACTAATTTTAAAATGCAGCAATATTGAAGCAATCAGAGAATATGCAATGCGTCTGCAATTTATTATGTCAGGTAGGTGACTCCCAGTTGCTTTTCTTCCATGGTAGGTGGGTATTTGGCTGAGGGGTTCTACCAGACTATCACTCTGATATTTGGTAGGCAGACCATGTACCTGCTTAGCTCCTAGCTTGAGGGGAAGGGATTGGAAACAGCCAAAATGTTACTGACTGTAACTGCCCCCACTACTTAACAAGATAATTACACCGGCAAGAACTGAGTGGTTTAAGACAAGGATGGAAGGACACAGAGGTACTTGAAACATTCAACAGCTTCTGGACCCCAGACAGTGAGATATAAATCTGCCATCCTTATATCCAGGAGTGTTGTTTCAGATGCCCTTAAGATTAAGTTGAGTGAGAAAAATAAAGCAGATTTAAGACCTATGTTTAGAAAAGTAATTTGTGATTACTGCTGCATTACATTGACTGGAAGAAAATATGTTGGAAACCTTGGGAGTTTAGAAAATTTTATCTTATTCTTAATAACCCTGACTCTTCAGACCCTTCAAACTTCAAAACTGTTTTCAGGGCCCTGAACTTGCATCCAAAGGAAGTTCACTTCTGGTATTTTACAGTGTGCGCTGAAGGCACAGGCCCTAGCACCCACTTTAGTTCTGGTCATAGAGGATAAGGAACAAGAACAATACCTCCCCAAACAAAGACAGAGACCAGAGAGAACCATGGGCACAGGCGATACTTTTAGGAAGAGGGACATGATTCAATCACTCTTCTTTAGTGCCATGGCAAAGTTCCTCATGATGCCTGCCCAGGATTCTATCACTATTTAGACTAGCAACTCTTGTGTATTCCCTATTTTTCTACTTTTGTATTGGAGTTTGTGTTGCTGTTATTCTGTCCTTGCTTCAAGGTACATTTTTTGTGGTGACAGAAAAGACAAAAACTTGTCTGTTATTTGATTGGTCACCAGGACATGAGATGCCTCTGCCTCCAGTGGAGCAGACTGAGCTTCACGCAGAGATCATGCGTCCTGAGGTACCTGCAGCAAAGGAGTAGCACTTTGTGTCGTCTCCTTTGGTGCACAGCGTGCGAGGTCAGTGAGAACACATGGAAAGAAGAATGGCACAGATGTTTGGTGGGCAAAAGGCCACAGTGTGGCAGAGACTACTAGCTGTTCACCAGAAGCCACTCTCTCGTTCTTCCATATTATTAGCCTGGCTGGCTACCCAATTCTTTTTCTTGGCCTCCTTTAAGTTAAGTGTGGTTATGTTATTAAGTTCTCTATAAGAGTATTATTTGAAGTGATGTGTGCCATTTCTATGTTCTTTTCCCCTTGTGGTAAGATGGGATGTCAATGACAAGGACAAGAGTAATCTTAGAAGCCAATTACTGAAAATGACAGAGCAATTGTCAGTCTGCTTGAAGCAAAGCCACCCCCATTTTCTACCTCCAGTTGTCTTATCACATGCTCTGGACTCTTAAGCAATAAGAAAATAAACTTCTCTTTTGTTTGAGACACTATATTTCCAGTCTATTTGTTATAGCATTTTAGCCTGCCCAGTCCAAAATTAGGTACCCATGAATATTTGTTCAGAGATATGTTTTTCCCCTTATGACATAATATTAAGACATTTAAGACAAGCCCTGTCACTGTTCTCAAAATTATTTAGATGGAGTAGTAATAGAGATTTGGTACTGGTAATAAATATCTATTCAACTCCCTCTACTTTTTCTCCCCTTGCTCTTTCTATTTCCTGTTCTTAATTCTGTTGGAGTCTCTAAAATCCTATGTGCCAATAGCAATACCTGTAAATTGAATAATTGGTTTGCATGGAAGTTAATGCCTGTAAAAATAGTAAATTATAAGACAAAATATTAGTGTCTCCATTAGTGAGAAACTAATTCAATAATAATGATTTCATTTAAACAAAAAAGAAATACTGAGAATCTCAATTTTATAGTAGCACTGACTGTATTTACCGACAAGAACCAGTTTTGCTAACTGCAGTCAAGCTGATAGAATACAAATAATTACCCTTCATGTAGTTGACCTTACAGGTTTGTTTTTCAAAATTTACTTTGAAGCAAATATGCACTGAGCACTCTGTTATGTGCATTGTTCTAGTCACTAAGCTACATCAATGAACAAAACTGACAAAAAGCTCCTGTCTTCATGTAGATGGCATTCTATTGGAAGGGAGAAAATACATCAAACAAAAAAAAAATTATGTATAGTATTTAAAAGTCTTAAGTATGGTAGAGAAAAAGTAAAATATGAGCATTGGAAAGGAATGGTGGGAATTAGGAAGAATTGCAATTTTAAACAGGATGATCAGGAAAATTCTCATCATAAAGTTGATATTTGGATAATCTAGAGTAGGTAAGAAAGCAAGTCAAGAAGATATCTAGGAGAGCATTTCAAGCTTTCTTTAGTAGTGAGCTCCACTTGTCTTGGTAGTAGGACAAGAAAGGCCCAATGTGTCTGGGGTAGGGTGAGCAGATGAGTAAAAGATAGAGGTAAGGCAGTTAGTTATATGGGGAGCACCTATGAAACAGGATCTTGTAGCTTATTTGAGTGACTTGATCTTTATTCTCAGTGGGATAGAAAACCACTGGAGGATTTTGAACAGAACAGTCACATAATCCATTTTACACTACTGTGCTGAGATGGTGCTGTTGTAGAAGAGGGGTGGGGGGACAAAGATAAGGCAGGAAGATCGCCTGGGAAGCTATTGCCACAGTTCAGGCCAAAGACAGTAAAGATTTGCACCATAAGGAGAATAGTGAGGATAATAAGAATTTTTGTATTCTGGACAGATTTGGAAGACAAAGCCAAAAAGAATTGCTGAGGAATTGTGTCTTGAAAGAGAAAAAGAAAACAAATCACCCTGTTAAATTTTGAGACACCTAAAAATCAAAAGATTCATTCTCTTTATGCTGGAACACTATCATGAACTTTATAAAACATTTTTCCAAGTAGATTCATCAACTGGCATCCCAGAAAAGGCTGTAGAATGAAGAATGCCTTCTCATTTTTCATGTAACAGGTGATTTCAATTGGAGAGGTTTGAATGTTTCTTCCTGCCCACTAGCATTGCTTCCTTCTTAATTTAATAATTTATTTCCAATCATAACCCCTGGGCTGGGTGAGATGAGAGAAACAGAAGGCTATGGATGAAGGGAATAGCTAAAATTAAGAAAAAAGAAATGTACAATATTAAGATTTTCTTATGGTGAGTTATCTTCTTTTAATAATAATATACTATTAATTTCTTTTGGGTAAATGCACCCATGTAGACTCTAAAAATGGGAAAAATTAATTTTTATTATAAATTAGTAATAATAAGATAGCACCAAATAAATTATAAAAATGGAGTTTAGTATTTATAACATACAGTATTTCTTTAATAATATATTTCATGTTCTTTATGACTCACTTGCGAAGTTGGGTATATTAGAGATGAAGGACATACTGTACAATATTAATGGTTTTAAAACATAATGTAAGAAGTATTAAGACTTAAGGGCATGGGGCACCTGGGTGTCTCAGTGGTCCTGGGATCAAGCCACGCATCGGGCTTCCTGCTCAGTGGGGAGCTTGCTTCCCCCTCTCTCCCTGTCTGCCTCTCTGCCTACCTGTGATCTCTCTCTCTGTCAAACAAATAAACAAAATCTTAAAAAAAAAAAAATACTCAAGAGCATGGATTATTGGTATATTAATAACAGTCTGGTATTGTAAAGCCCCCCAGTTTGCCTCCTTTTACTTGAAAAGACACCCAAGGTGTATATATTAATAGGCTGCTGAGGAAATCCTTGAAACATAATTATTTTACATTAAAAGAAATGGTAACATACTTAAGTTGACCTCTTGTGATCAATTTATCCTGTTCCATGGATAATAAATCAATTTTCACATGTTCTTGGATTTTTGTTTATATTTAAATGAAGTTTCCCCTTGAAATATAGGCTTTAAATTATACCTTCCATATTATTGAACATAAATATATATAGATAATCATAAAAAATGAAAAAAATAAAATAGAATATATATTTTTTCACTCTCATCTTCACTCCAAAACAGTACATAATTACTAGGTAAATAGAATAGATATTTCATGAAGAAAAATCCTGTTAAAGCTAAAGTTCAGATGCCATTTAGTAAATTATAGAATGATTAAAAAATCATGAAGCTCTAACAACTAATACAGCTCTCTGTGTATGTGTGAAGAATGCTTCAAGCAACGGTGTTCACTGCAGTAAATTTGATGTTAATGTTCTTTCACATTAATGTACTTGATTGATCAATAAAAGAGGTAGATGTCATTAAAATTTCAAAATTTGACCTTATGCTTTTATAAAACAACTACTATCTCACATAAATGGAGTCTCTAATTTGTATTTAGCTTGTGCTAAATAAGGTGCATTCTCTGTTAACTTACAAACCAGCTGAACTGTATATTAGAAATAATTAGGGGGTTCCTGGATGGCTCAGTTGGTTAAGAGTCCAACTCTTGGTTTCAGTTCAGGTCATGATCTTAGGGTCTGAGATCCAGCCCCAAGCTGGGCTCCATCCTCAACACAGAGTCTGCTTGAGATTCTATCTCCCACCATCTTCCGCCCCCTCTGCTCTTCCCCCTGCTTATACTCCCTCTTTAAAATAAACAAAATCGTCAAAAAAAAAAAAAAAAAGGAAATGATTTAGATGACTATAGGTGAAACTAAGGATATTCCAATGACTGGATATATGTATGTTAAAACATGGTATTTTATTACTTTATTGACACCAATCAAACAATTTAATGTATAAAAAAAGGAACACTCCTTTTCTACCCCCACCAAAAAAGATCTGATTAGTAAATGAGTCTTAATTCTCCTCAGTGCTAATGACTAAAAAGATGTAGTATATTTCCTCATTAATATATATTAAAATAAAATGATCTATAGCCATAATATACATGAGGTAAAAGAATCACATGTGTTTTTATATTTTAAGTTTGGTTATATATATGTGTATATGTATGTACGTGTCTACCCACATTGGTGCATGCACATATTTTAGTATTAATGAAGTGAGTTTAAACATTTAGCTCAAAATTAATTTTAGAGTTACATAAGTGACTATCATAAATATTTATGCACCTAATCAAAATGATATTTATTTATTTACCTATGCTTTATCAGTGCTACAAAACCAACTTGTTTAAAACCCATTTATTTGGAACAGGAAAAACTAAGTATTATCATGCCCCTGAAACATTGTTTTGAAATTACTGAAATGGTTTCCATTTAAAGTAAACTCTAAGATTTGATTCACTTGTTATTGAAATGAAGTGAATGTCCAAATGCATCAAATCAAAATAAAAGAAGTAAACTAGGTGATGTAAAAATAGCAATCAATATAGGTGGGATTAATCTACTTTCTTATTTAAAGCCATGTTATTAGATGGGAAATACTTCCTGTTTAGATAATAATGAATTTTTCTTAAATAAAACACTAGAGAATATAATTTTCATAGAAATTTCAAATAATTTAATGTGTGTCCAGCATTGAAAATGAACCAGACCATCTTCCCTCAAAGAACATGGATGATTATCACCTTGTCTGGCCTTTGGTCACCTCACAACCTGGAATGGGTCCTGCAGGAAGCAATACCACTAGGAGTAATTTCACTTTGTAGAAAAGTCATTGCTTTTCATTTGGCCTACAGCTTCTTAATTCATTTACTAGATTAGATTGATTATTTATTCTTTTATTCAATATTTACCGACTATGTACCAAGTCATATGGCAAACAAAGCTTTAGTCTTGGGGGAGTTTATGTTATGGAAGGTGCCACTGATTATCCACACCTTATAAATTATAAGAGGGACTCTCTACTTGGCCATCGATCTAAAGATTAATTCCTTAGCTCTAGAGAGACAAAACGACTATCATTGGGAGTAACTGGCTTTTTGAGATGTATGTGTCCTACTTCTCTATTATTGGAAAAACTATAGTCTTACGAGTAATGGTCCCCAATGAGGTGGACATTTACAATGGTTCAGTCTTCTCATCTTGTAAGGATGATTTTTTTCAGTTGCATTTGAGTTCTATTAGTAGCCGTAGGTTCCCATAACAAACAAACATCCCATTTAAGATAGTTTAAAGCAGTTTCCATTTGAAGAATGAACTTTTCTGTGACAATTCTATTCCATTTTTGGGGGATGTCAGTTTGTTTTTGAGATAGCACCAAATAAATTATAAAAATTGAGTTTAGTATTTATACAATATTTCACTAACAATATATCTCATGCTCTTTATGATTCATTTGCAAAGTTGGATGTATTAGAGATGAAGGACATATTACACACAATTAATGGTTTTAAAATGTAACATAAAAAGTATTAAGACTCAAGGGCATAGATTATTGCTATACTAATACCTGCCTGGTGTTGGGAGATTGAGTTTTGAGTAAGAAAGAATATGGTGAATTTTAGAATAATATTCATTAACAAGAAACAATCTAAAATGCTATTCAGCAATAACAATTAGAAATAATTATAAGATGTATTTTATTTGTTTGTTTGTTTCTACCTCTGGCTAGTAAGACCACCCAGATTACATAATTTCTTGATTATATTGACAGATTTGGAGGGATCCAAAAATTGTTTTTTCTTACTCCTAAGTAATGCAGTCACTTAAAAATTAAGCTTGAAAGTGTTGAATGAGTTATGTAGAGTTATTTTATATATTATTCTCTAAATATATGTCCCAGTAAAATTTCTTACTCAGATATTTAAGATTTAAAGTCACTGTTGGAGGGGCACCTTCATGGCTTAGTCAGCTGTGCATCTAACATTTAGTTTTAACTCAGGTCATAGTTGCAGGGTTATGAGATAGAGCCCTGAGCTGGGCTCTGCACTCAGCATGGAGTCTGCTTGAGATTCTCTCTCCCTCTGCCTCTCTCTCAATCTCTCTCTCTCTAATAAGTAAGTAAATCTTTAAGGGAAAAAGGTAAAGTTACTATTGGAAATTCATGGTGGTTATCCAAATTGCATTTTAAAAGGTGCAGCATTTTAGCCTGGAAACACAAAATATATCTTTATATGAAAGCCCTAACTACTGTAAAATAATGAGCATCTGACATTTTTTTCTTGATTAGCTTTCCCAGATTTCTGACAAGTTTATAAAAACATCTGATGCTTACCATTTTAGAGATGATGTATAACTTATTTTGTGGTCTATTCCTATAACTATCATGTAACAGATTAAATTTGCTTTTTAGAGAATATTAATGTCAGCATTTCCAGAATAAATTTAACTTAATTCTTTTACATATGTGAATTAATGTATCATAGGTGTATGCAAAATTACCATAAACTATATGTGCACCAATGAAGCTACCTGCAGCATGCTTCATTATGAATTGTAAATTTCTTACAGAATAACACTAACAAACACATGTGAATTATGTATGCAGTCATCTTTACTGTCTGCTCTCTTTTTCTCTTATTCATTTATAGTCAGGCTACAAAGTCCTAGACTTGAGGCTTTCAGCAGCAATATCTCAAAAATAAATTAACTCTTTATTATCTGAATTACCATGGCTCTTATTGTTTATATTCAAATTCTTACCACTATAGTTTACCTAAGGATCCAATCCCCAAATAGGAATGGATTGTTCAATGTTTCTTCAGAAGCTATTGGGATTAATTCCATTAGAATAACAGCCCTGTTTATTTGGATCACCACAATAAACTGGCTATTATATTCTAGATATTGTCCATATATCCACCAATCAGACTTGATTTCTCATTTACCTCTGATCTCCCGCTGTATGCTTTGAAATTCAATACCTGTTATCAGCAAAATATTCTGTATCCTCAATATTGTCAATGTATACTTTCATCTTCTTCCTTAAACTAATCTCCCTTGAGCAGTTTGAGCCCCTTTTAATGGAGCCCCTACCTCCTTCTTCTTAAAATCTTTCTCCAAAGATTTATATCTCCTCATGAATATTAAGCATGGAAAGCATGTAGATCCTACCTCTGCAGTGCATAAATAAAATGTACTTTAGAGTTTTGCACACAGCATCATATATTAACTCATCTATATAAAATAGTTAAAGATAAAATTGTTTGGAGTACTGACACAAATGCCACCTACCAGAGGACCTCATGGTTTATTCACTAATGTGTTCTTAGTACCTAAATAGAGATTGGGTCATATGGGAAAGAAATAAAGATTTGTTTAGTTAATATGTAAACTAATGGTTTATGTTCCCACCATGCTCTTCACAGTCAATTCTAGACCACTTTTCCTTCCTCCCACCTTCCCCAAACCACAGCTTTGTAGAAGCACACAGCTGACTGTACAATTAGCCAATTCTCCATTTTATAGTCAGATACATAAATGCCTGGTCATCCCCTTTGTATTTTGAATAATTTAGTTCATGGTTTACTGTCTTCATTGAATGCAACTTTAATATCCAAGGAGAAAATTCATCTAACACCTTGCCCTTCTAGTTTCTTCACCCCCTTACTTCCAATAACTTTAAAATTTTTATTTTAAGTTTTCTATTCTGTAAACACCATCTTCCCTCTCTCTTGTAGATTCCAATATTATCACTCCAACAATTCTTTCCAGTGATATTGGTAATTCAACACCTCCACTGTTTTGTTTTATTTTGTTTTTCTTGCCTGTGATAATTGCCCTGTAGGCTCTCTTCTTACCCAGAGTGGACCACAATGTCCATCACAATGACCTCTCCTTTCCACCCAGTTTCAATTCCATTGGTTCTCCCTTGTTCCATTGTTCTTGCCTGTCAAAACCCCAATTCTGATCAAGCCAAATTCTCTACCTACTCTATGTCTGTACCTGATCAGCTGGGCATGACTAGAAAAAAGACAAAAAGAAAAACAAAAATGAACCATGGTGACTGGTTTCAATTTATATTTATAACATCAACTCACAAGTTGAATCTTCCTGCATCTACTCTGTTGATTAACTTTCTACCATATGAGATAAATATTTCATACCTTCCTCCTCTATCTTCAAATCCCTAACAGCTTTCTTATTCCTCTGAGATGATGATCTGGATATTTTATTTCACTAAGCAAGTAGAAACATTTAGAAGAAAACGTTCTAATATTTCCACAACCAAGTTCATCAGTGATTTAGAAAGATGGATGATAGATAGGTAGATAGATAGATAGATGATAGATCGGTAATAGATAGATTTTTTTTACCCTCTCTCTTTCTCTCCAGGTGTTGACAGGGTAGTTGTATTCTGGACTGGCTTGCCTGGACAGGGTGGTTTAAGATGGCCTTGTTCACATGTCTAAAGCTTCACCTGGGACATTTGGGGAACCTCTCTCTGTGGTCAGCCCTTCATCCTCCATCTTTCTTGCTTGAGCTTCTCCACATTATGGCAAAAAGAGTCCAACAGAAAGAGAAATACCTAGTGAACAAGAACGTGTTCATATCTCCTCTTTCTAGTGTTCCATTGACCAAAAAATATCACATAGCCAAAACCAGGGTCAATGTTGGAGGAGACTACCCAAGAGTGTGCATATAAGAATAGAAATAATGACAACCATTCCATAGACAATCCACCCTCTTTCTAACCCTTTATTGCTCCCATAATCGTCCCCTTGCAAATATGAATGTAATATCTATCATACTAACATTTTAGCTATATTTTATGTCACAAAATTCAGTTCTTCAGTTGACCTAAGTAATTCAATAGAATTTTATGATCAGTCTAGGAGAAAATGAAGTCTGATGTTTTGTTCCAATTCTTACACACAAATTTTTGGAGAAATTCTTACAAATACATATTGAAATAATACCAGGCTTCTCTGTTCGTAAATTAAAAATAAAGAGATTTTATTTATTTCTTTATTTGACAGAGAGGGAGAGCACAAGCAAGGAGAACAGCAGGGGGAGAGGGAGTAGCAAGCTCTCCACTGAGCAGGGAGCCCTTTGCAGGGCTCAGTCCCAAGACCCAGGGATCATGAACAGAGCCAAAGGCAGATACTTAACCAACTGAGCCACCCAGGTGCCCCAGTTAATTTTAGGTGATTCCCTATTACTTTTTGTAGTTTTTATTTTGAGTTAAATACAACAAATTGTGAAATAGTAGTGTCCATGTACTCTTCACCCAAATTTCTCCAATGGTAATATCTGACCATTGTATATTATCAAAACTTGGAAACTAATGTTTGTACAGTATTATTAACTCAAGCACAGTTGGATTTCACTAGTTTCTACATGCAGTTTTATGTGTGTGGGTATATAATTGTATGATATTTTATCCCATGTGTAGATTAGAGTAATATAATGAACAACATAATTAGGATACAGTTTTTCCATCACCATAAAGAAACTCCCTCCTGTTAGCCCTTAACGATCATACCCTTTCCTAAATTCTAACCCTTGGCAACTATTGATCTGTTATCCATTATGATAATTGTTGATTCAAAATTATTATATAAATTGAATCATACCATAAGTGTCCATCTGAGTTTGGCTCTTTTTCAATTGGCAAAATGCCCTTGAGATTTATTCAACTTTTTTGTGTGTTGATAGTTCATTCCATTTTATTTCTAAATAATAGTCCATTATATGGATATATCACAGTTTATCTCTTTGTTCTTTGAAAAACATTTTGTTTATTTCCAGTTTGGGGACAGTACAAATAAATTTGCAGTGAACATTATGTGTACAGACTTTTCTGAACATAAGCTTCAGTTTTCAAGGATGAATAAGATAGTGGAGGAGTGGGAGACCTAAATTTCATCTGGTCCCAGGAATTCAGCTAGATAGTTATCAGATCATTTTGAACACCTACAAACTCTACAGGAGATCAAAGAAAAGAATAGCAGCAACTCTATGAACAGAAAAATGACCATTTCTGGAAGGACATGCAGAGAAATGACTCCAAGGTGATATATAAAAAGATAGACCATTGGGGGGGAGGGAGCCTCCATTAGCCAGCTACTGGCAAGTAATAGAGCAGTGGAGCACAAAATTGAAACTTTTAGAGGTCTGTAATCTACAATGATGGAAACATTAGATAGGCAGAAGACCTATCCACAGAAATGTGGCAGGCCAGAAAGGACTGATGTGATATATTCAGAGCTCTTCAAGCAGGGCCTCAACAAGCAGCAGATTCAGGGAAACATCCCCCCCACTTCCTCCAATGGGAGAGGCAGTGTGGGAGCATGCTTCAGGAATCTGCTGGGTTTGGAGCCTCCAAATATGGTTATAGGCCAAGGATAGAAATGCTCAGTCACAGTCTGGGTGAGCATAGAGTGTGGCCAGAGACCAGGGAGACAGGAGTTATTAACTGCTTTTCTCTGAGGGTGAACTGAGGAGTGGGGCCCTGAGCTCTTGATACCTCTGGGGCCAGAGATTGGGAGGTCACCATATTCATTCTCACCCTTTAAAGCATTGTAGAAAGCCTTCAAGGAACAAAAGCTACTGAGAGCAAACCCAAGCAGATTAGTTAGCCTGGCCTCTGGCAAGTACAGTGCAGTTCTTTCCTGGGCAAAGACATTTGAGAATCAATGCAACAGGACCCTCTCCCAGAAGATCAGCAAGAACATCCCACCAAGAGCAAACTTACTGATCATTGAGAACTGTAAAACTCCAGTGCTAGGGGAATACAGCACATAGAATCCACAGGTTTTTTCCCCATGATTCTTTAGTTTTTCAAAGTTAATTTTTAAATTCTCTGTTTTTTTTCTTTTCCTATTTTTAAAAAAATTTCTTCTTTCCTTTTTGAACCAACTTATCAATTCTTTTTAAATATCTTTTTTAATTTTCATTTTTAGTCACATTCCATCACTTCATTGTATTTATCATTATGTGTGTGTATGTGTGTGTGTGTGTGTGTGTGTATTCCTTTTTTTTAAATTTTGGAGGCAGTTTCTTCTAACAGAACAAAACATACCCAAAAATCTAGTGTATAGCTCTGTTCTATTCACCAGCCTGATCACATTCTCTTTTATTTCTTTTCTCCCTGGTTTTGGGTCTCTTCTGAATTGTTTAGTGTATATTTTTTCTGGGGTTGTTATTACCCTTTTAGCATTTTGTTCTCTCATTCATCTATTCTTCTCTGGACAAAATGACAGAATGCAAAAACTCACCTCAAAAAAAAGAACAAGAGGAGCCTGGGTAGCTCAGTGGGTTAAAGCCTCTGCTTTCGGCTCAGGTCATGATCCCAGGGTCCTGGGATCGAGCCCTGCATCGGGCTCTCTGCTCAGCAGGGAGCCTGCTTCCTCCTCTCTCTCTGCCTGCCTCTCTGCCTACTTGTGATCTCTGTCTGTCAAATAAATAAATAAAGTCTTAAAAAAAAAAAAAAAAGAACAAGAGGCAATACTGACTGCCAGGGAGGTATTCAACATACACATTAGTAAGATGTCAGAACTAGAGTTCAGAATGATGATTATAAAGATACTAACTGGGCTTGAAAAAAGCATAGAATATATTAGAGAATCCCTTTCTGGAGAAATAAAATCTAACCAAGTCAAAATCAAAAAGGTTATTAATGAGGTACAATAAAAAATAGAGGCTCTAATTGCAAGGATAAATGAGGCAGAAGAAAAAACTAGTGATATAGAAGACCAAATGATGGAGAATAAAGAAGCTGGAAAAAAAGAGATAAGCAACTACTGGATCACAAGGGGAGAGTTTGAGGGATAAGTGATACAATAAAGCAAAATAATATTAGAATATTTGGGATCCCAGAAGAAGACAGTGAGGAACAAAAGGTATACTGGAGCAAATTATAGTGAATAACTTCCCTAATTTGAGGAAGGAAAAAAGCATCAAAATCCAGGAGGCACAGAAAATCCCCCTCAAAAATCAATAAAAATAAAATAAGTCAACACCCCAAGATCTAGTAGTAAAACTTACAAATTTCAGAGACAAAAAGAAAATCCTGAAAGCATCTTGGGGAAAA
The DNA here is from genome assembly GCF_010015895.1 of Lontra canadensis. Classification (NCBI taxonomy): domain Eukaryota; kingdom Metazoa; phylum Chordata; class Mammalia; order Carnivora; family Mustelidae; genus Lontra; species Lontra canadensis. Next base: position 1,811,813 of record NW_022631012.1, on the reverse strand, counting down.
GAGGTCTGTAATCTACAATGATGGAAACATTGGATAGGCAGAAGACCTATTCACAGAGATGTGGCAGGCCAGAAAGGACTGATGTGATATATTCAGAGCTCTTCAAGCAGGGCCTCAACAAGCAGCAGATTCAGGGAGACATCACCCCTCCTTCCTCCAATGGGAGGAGCAGCATGGGATATATTCAGAGCACTAAATGAGAACAATATTCAGCCAAGAATCCTATGTCTAGCTATGCTCTCATTGAAAATAGATCACATCTTGGGTCACAAATCAGGTCTCTACCAGTACCAAAAGATTGGGATCATTCCCTGCATATTTTCACCACAATGGTTTGAAACTTGAACTCAATCACAAGAGGAAAGTTGGAAAGAACTCAAATACATGGCAGCTAAAGAACATCCTCCTAAAGAATAAATGGGTCAACCAGGAAATTAAAATAGAATTTAAAAAAAAATTAATGGAAGCAAATGAAAATGAAAGCACAACTGTTAAATCTTTGGGATGCATCAAAGACTGTCCTAAGAGGAAAGTATATAGCAATACAAACCTTTCTTAAGAAACAAGAAAGGTCTCTAACCTTTCACTAACACATAAGAAAGGTCTATAACCTAACCCTACACCTAAAGAAGCTGGAGAAAGAATAGCAAATAAAACCTAAACCCAGCATGAAAAGAGAAATAATAAAGGTCAGAGCAGAAATCAATGAAATAGAAAGCAAAATAACAGTAGAACAGATCAATGAAACTAAGAGATGGTTCTTTGAAAGAATTAATATGATTGATAAACCCCTGTCCAGACTTATCCAAAAGAAAAGAAAAAGGACCGAGATAAATAAAAATATGAATGAAAGAGGAGAGATCACAACAAATACCAAAGAAATACAAATACAATTATAAGAATGTATTATAAACAAATATATGCCAACAAATTAGACAATGTGGAAGAAATGAATGCATTCCTAGAGATGTATGAACTACCAAAACTGAACCAGGAAGAAATGGAAAACTTTAACAGACTCATAACCAACAAGGAAATTGAAGCAGTAATAAAAAACCTCCCAACAAACAAGAGCCCAGGGCCAGATGGCCTCCCAGGGGAATTCTACCAAACATTTAAAGAATAATTAATACCAATTCTTCTGAAACTGTTCCAAAAAAATAGAAATGGAAGGAAAACTTCCAAACTCTTTTTATGAGGCCAGCCTTACCTTGATCCCCAAAGCAGACAAAGATCCCATCAAAAAAGAAAATTACAGACAAATATCCTTCCTGAACACAGATGCAAAAATTCTCACCAGGAGACCAGCCAATAGGATCCAACAGTACATTAAAAGTATTATTCGCCATGACCAAGTGGGATTTATTCCTGGGCTGCAAGGTTGGTTCAACATCTGCAAATCAATCAATGTGATACAATACATTAATAAAAGAAAGAACAAGAACCATATGATACTCTCAATAGAAGCTGAAAAAGCATTTGACAAACTGAGAGAAGAGTCCATCAAAATCCTAGAGGAGAACACAGGCAGCAACCTCTTCAACCTCAGCTGCAGGAACTTCTTAGACACATTGCCAAAGGCAAGGGAAACAAGGGTAAAAATGAACTATTGGGACTTCATCAAGATCAAAAGCTTTTGCACAGCAAAGGAAACAGTCAACAAAACCAAAAGACAACTGACAGAAGGGAAGAAGATATTTGCAAATGACATATGAGATAAAGGGCTAACATCCAAAATCTATAAAGAACTTATCAAACTCAACACCCAAAGAAGAGATAATCCAGTCTAGAAATGGACAGAAAACATGAACAGACATTTTTGCAAACAAGACATCCAGATGGTCAACAGACACATGAAAAAGTGCTCCACATCACTCAACATCAGGGAAATACAGATCAAAGCCACAAAAAGATACCACTTAACACCAGTCAGAATGGCTAAAATGAGCAACTGAGGAAATGACAGATGTTAGTGAGGATGTAGAGAAAAGGGAAACTTCCAGCATTGTTTGTGGGAATGCAAGCTGGTGCAGCCACTCCGGAAAACAGTGTGGAGGTTCCTCAAAAAGTTGAAAATAGAGCTACCCTATGACCAGCAATTGCACTGCCCCAAAAATACAAATGTAGTGATCCAAAGGGGCATGTGCACCCCAATGTTTATAGCACCAATGTCCACAATAGCCAAACTGTGGTAATAGCCTAGATGCCCATTGACAGATGAATGGTGATAAAGAAGATGTGGTACACCACATCTTATATTATATATATGGTATATATATATAGTATATGGTATATACCATATACACAATGGAATATTATGCAGCCATCAAAAAAAGAAATCTTGCCACTTGCAATGACATCGATGGCTCTACAGGGTATTATGTTAAAAAAATAAGATAATCAGAGGAGGACAATTATATGATCTCACTGAAATGTGAAATTTGAGAAACAAAACAGAGGATCATAGGGGAAGAGAGGAAAAATGAAACAAGATGAAACAGGGAGACAAACCATAAGAGACTCTTGATCTCAAGAAACAAAGTGAGGGCTGCTAGAGTGGAAGTGGAGTAGAAGTGGGTGGGAGGGATGGGGTGGCTGGGTGACCGACACTGGGGAGGGTACATGCTATGGTGAGCACTGTGAATTGTGTAAGACCGATGAATCACAGACCTGTACCACTGAAGCAAATAATATATTATATGCTAATAAAGTGTATAGTTCAGCAAAAACAAACAAACAACCCCCCCCAAAAAAAAAGACTTCAGTTTTCTAGGATATATGACTAAGAGTGCAATTGCTAAGTTGCATGGTAAATAGATATTTAACTTTATAAAAAACTGCCCAACTGTTTTCCAGTGTAACTATGCTATTTTACATTTCTACTCACAATATATGAAAAAGTTCCCCTGCATTTTCATCAGCTTGGTAAAAGCAGTATTTTTTTAATTATTATTTTAACCATTCTAATAGTTGTGTAATAGTATCTCATCATGGTTTTAATTTGGTTTCCTCTAATGGCTAACATTGTTGAACATGTTTTCATGTACTTATTTTCCATTTATTTATCTTTGGTGAAATATCTGTCCATATTCTGGCTCATTTTCTAATTGGATTATTCATTTTCTTGCTGTTGAGTTTCTGTTGAAAGTTCTTTAAATATTCTGAGTGCATATCCTTTGTCTGAAATTTGTGTGTGTTTTAGGTTGAGGTTGCTTTTGTCTGTTTTACTTTGTTTTGTTTTCTAACATATTACTGATTATTCCAATATCATTTGATGAAAATTCAGAAGCAAACACACACACAAAAATCCCATGCCATTTGTTCCTCCACTAATTCCATACAATCTTGATTACTACTGCCATATACTAAGTCTTAAAATCAGTGTGATTCCTTCAGTGTTCTTTTCTCTCTCTCTCTCTCTTTCTTTCTTTCCTTCTTTCTTTTTCTTTCCCCTCCCTCCCTTCCTACCTTCCTTCCTTTGGTTTTGCTTTTACTTTGATTTGCTTTCTTTTCCCAATATTTTTTGGCAATTTGAGTTCCTTTGTCTTACTAACTCTATTTTTCTTTCCCAACATCTAAAATCACTTTAGCTAGTTTTCCCGGTCAGTAAGTTGCCATATTCCTCATCTAGTTAATATCTGTAGGCTTCTCCCCCCTTCTGACCCTCACTAGTGTCTTATTTATCCCTAGTTGTTTTTTCATGCTTCTCCTAAATTAAATTCCTTATAGATACTTCTCTAATAGTCCATCCTATGCTTTTTTTTTCCTTAAAATTTTAAATGAAGATGATTCCCTTCTAAGAAGCCTCCTGGCCTAGCCTCTGAAGGCCACACTCTTCTCTCCTACTTCCTTTTCCTTATTAGAGTCAGACTGTGAGTTTTTAAGGCATTAAGCACACACACAAAAAAATCACCGCTCCCACATATAATTTAAAATGAAAACAATCAAAGATATGTGTAAGAGTCCATCAAAATTTGATGTATCTCCACGAAAACCTCTTCAATCTATTCTATTTATATTCAGAATATAAAACTCTTAAAAATTCTCTCTCTTTCTCATTTTTCCCCCTTTTTCTCTTTCCCCTATATCCTCCTTCCCATTTTGGTACAGCTGCTTTGCTGGTGCCTTAGGCACATGCTTTGTCTTTCTATTGGGTAATCTACCACTGACTTTTATGAATAATTTGTTCTATGTCATAAAGCATTCATATTTCTGCTCTAGTTGTCTTTGTCTTTGTTGTTCTTTTGCCACATCATAATCTCCTGTTTTCTGTACATTTTAAAATACCCTCTATGGCCCCTACTAGTTAGCTAATGCCATGTTACCTCATCTTCCATCTAACCTTTTCCCTCATAATATACTCTTAAATCTTTGCCCCTTTTCAAAGTAAATAGTTACTTTCTATATTCTCCCATATATATATTTGTTACAGTTGTTCCATGGAGTCAAATAGTTAAAGTCCCCCTTTGTAACTTCCCCCTCCTTAGAAAGATATATATCCTGCAGTGCCTGAATTTAAATAAATGGTTCCATACAATTTCTTTCCATTCATTACCTTCTGCAATAGGATATCTTTGGCCTTGTCCTGACATAGTTATATTAAATGGGAACTAAAGAAATCTGAGCACTTTTTGAAACTTACTTTCTTTGGATAGTTTATTAGCCTCTATAAGATAGAGTGATGAGAAAATTGAACTTAGATGAAAATACTGCTTACAAATATAAACTTTTATGTAGGTGGTAACACATTTAACTATAATACTCTGTTTAATTGTACAATTTTTACCTACTAACATAAGATGAACAAATTCTATAATCAATAAAACATTTTGCCAAAATAATTATAACTCTTCACTTTCAAATACATATTTGTTTGTATGTGAGGTCTTTGGTACTCAACCTTTCTCAACAAAGCAAATAAATTTTACTGTAGGATTGAAATAATATTTTCATTGAATATTTAATACCAGATATTTACCATGCCTACATGTGTACCTCATTTTGATCACATAATGAGGTGTATGGAGGCAGGTTTTATTCTGACAAAATTAAAGACCCATGTCCATAAACATCTATGTACCAAGATGCCTCTGCTTCTATATGCAGGTGAGGAAATTCTAATCAGCAGACCCATGTTATTTTCTAAAACTAACATTAATTAAGATGACTTATTTCTTTCTGCCTCTTTTGTCAAATCTTTGCTGTATAACTCTACTTCACTGAGTACAAGCCTAACGTGTGAACAAAATGTAGCCTTTATACAGATGACACAGAAATAAATATATAATGTTGGATCAGAAGTAACTGAATCTTCTTTCACTGCACATATCTGTAGTTAGGTGACATGAACTGGCACATATTTCTTATTCATGAGTTCTACTACATGAGAAGGAGGATTCACCTGAATTTTAAACTGTTATAAACCATTAATGTATTCTAGCTTGGAATTAGGTAAGCTGATCATATTATATCAAAGAAAAAGTTCATGCAATGGCTGCTTCACACACATCAAGCCTTCTCATTTGGATTCCCTCTCCTGTGGCCTGAAGCAATCTTTGCAAATGATCTTTATTTCCCTTTATTCTTCTTTTTTAAAATTTTATTTATTTGACAGAGAGAGAGAGAGAGATCACAAGTAGGCAGAGAGGCAGGCAGAGAGAGAGGGGAGGAAGCAGGCTCCCTGTGGAGCAGAGATGCGGGGCTCGATCCCAGGACCCTGAGATCATGACCTGAGCTGAAGGCAGAGGCTTTAACCCACTGAGCCACCCAGGCGCCCCCCCCCCCTTTATTCTTCTATGAATTAAGAAAAAATGAGATTTTGAAAAAAAAAATTATACTATCAAACGACTTTTTTCCGCTTCATATAGTCATAGATTTTTTTTTTTTGTCCTAATATCTGTATGCTGTTGAAGGGGTCTATAAGCAGAGACATACTCCTCTCATGGTTAAACCCTTCCCTTCATCTTTGGTCTGTTTCAGAAGGAAGAACACAGGACCTGTAGCCCTAAATAATATCTTCTCTTATAGCCCTGAATAATATCTTCTCCTGTACGGAAGGTCTCCAGGGCATTGCACTGAAGTCAGTAGCTTGTGCCTTCTCAAGGCATTTAAAAAACACTGTGTAGGATAGCATCTTGTTGCTTTAGAAATAAGTTGTTTTTCTTTTCCCCATGACAGTTTTCTTCATAATACCTTTGTCATAAGTTGATTAATATTTATTCTTAGAAACACTTTATTTTAATGGCCAAAACTTTTTTAAATTTTTATCTTGTATGGTTTTTTAAATTTTAATTAACATACACTGCAGTGTTGGTTACAGGAATAGAATTCAATGATTCATCACTTACACACAAACACCCAGTGCTCGTCACAACAAGTACTTCCTTAAACACCTAATTCCCCATCTGGCCCATCCCCTATCCACCTCCCTCCAACAACCGTCAGTTTCTCTTCTCTAGTTAAGTGTCTTTGATGTTTTGTTTCCCCTCCCACTTCTCTCCCCTTTCTGTATGATCATCTGTTTTCTTTATCTTAAATTCCACATATGAGTGAATTCACAGGTATTTGTCTTTCTCTGGCTAACTTACTTTGCTTAGCATAATACATTCTAGCTCCATCCATGTGATTGCAAATAGCAAGATTTCATTCTTTTTTATAACTAATATTCCATTATTGATACATATTATACATATATTTAAAGTATCCCACTATAATACATTATATTTTAAGTATATATAATATATATGTATATACCACGTCTTTATTCATTCCTTAGTTAGTGAATACTCAGGCTCTCTCCATAGTTGGCTGTTGTTGATAATGCTGCTATAAACATCAGGGTGCATGTACTCCTTTGAATATGTATTTTTGTATACTTGAGGTAAAAGCTAGTAGTACAATTGCTGGCTTGTAGGCTAGTTCTATTTTTCAAATTTTAGAGAAGCCTTCAAATTGTTCTCCAGATTGGCTTCAAACCAATAGTACAAGGGTTCCCCTTTCTCCACTTCCTTGCCTAAGCCTGTTTTTTTCTTTGTTGTTAATTATAGCCATTCTGACAAGTGTGAGGTGATATCTCATTGTGGTTTTGATTTGTATTTCCCTGATGATAAGATATATTGACCATCTTTTCATGTGTCTGTTAGCCATCTGGATGTCTTGTCTATACATGTCTTCTGCTCATTTCTCAACTGTGTTAATTTTTTAGGTGTTGAGTTTGATAAGTTCTTTATAGATTTTGGATACTAGCCCTTTATCAGAAATATCATTTGCAAACATCTCCCATCTGAAGTTTGCCTTTTAGTTTGGTTGCTTGTTTCCTTGACGTGCAGAAGCTTTTCATCTTGATGAAATCCCAATAGTCCATTTTTGCTTTTGTTTTACTTGCCTTTGGAGACCTGTCTAGTAAGAAGTTGCTATGGCCAAGGTCAAAGAGGTTGCTGTCTGTGTTCTCCTCTAGGGTTTTAATGGTTTCCTGTCTCACATTTAGGTCCTTCATCCATTTTGAATTAATTTTTGTGTATGAGGTGAGAAAATGGTCTAGTTTCATTCTTCTGCATGTGACTCTCCAGTTTTCCCAACATGAATTATTGAAGAGACTGTCTTTTTTTCCATTGGATATTCTTTCCTGCTTTGTTGAAGATTAGTTGACCATATAATTGGGGATCAATTTCTGGGTTCTCTGTTACATTCCATTAATCTATGTGGCTGTTTTTGTGCCAGTAGCATACTGCCCTGATCACTATAGTCTTGTTACATAGCTTGAAAATTGGAATTGTGACACCTTCATCTTTGCTTTTCTTTTTCAAGATTGCTTTGGCTAATCAGGTTCTTTTGTGGTTCCATACAAATTTCCATATAAACTTTAGGATTGTTTATTCTAGCTCTGTGAAAAATGCTGGTAGTATTTTGATAGGAATTGCATTAAATGTATAGATTGCTTTGGGTAGTATAGACACTTTAACAATGTTTGATCTTCCAATGCGTGAACATGGAATGCTTTTCCATTGCTTTGTGTCTTCTTGAATTTCAGTGTTTTAGAATTTTGAGAGTACAGATCTTTTACATGTTTAGGTTTATTCCTAGATATCTTATGGTTTTTGATGCAATTGCAAATAGGATTGACTCCATGATTTCTTTTTCAGCTACCTCATTATTTGTGTGTAGTAGTGCAACAGGTTTCTGCACATTGTTTTTATATCCTGTGACTTTGTTGAATTCAAAGTTTTGAATTCAACTTTGTTGAACTTTTTGGTGGGGTCTTTCAGAATTTCTACCTAGAGTACCATGTCATCTGCAAAGAGTGAGTTTGACTCCTTTTTTGCTGATTTGGCTGCTTATTTATTTATTTTTGTTGTCTGATTGCTGAGGCTAAGAATGATTGCTGAGGCTATTATGTTAAATAATAATAGTGAGAGTGGACGTCCTTGTCTTATCCCTAACCATAGGAGAAAGACTCTCAGTCTTCATTTGCTCTTCTTTTTCTAGCTCCTTTAGGTTTAAGATTAGGTTGTGTATTTGAGATTTTTCTTATTTCTTAAGGAAGGCCTGTATTGCTATATACTTCCCTGTTATGATAGCCTTTGTGCCTTTGCTGCATCCCAAAGACTTTGGACTTCCATGTTTTCATTTTCATTTGTTTCCATGTATTTTTCATTTATTTTCCTTTAATTTCTGGCTAAACCAGTTATTTTAATAGGATGTCCATGTACATGTGGTCTTTCCAAATTTTTTCTTGTGGTTAACTTCAAGTTTCATACTGTTGGGGTCAGAAAATATGCATGATATATTCTCAATCTTTTTGTATTTGTTGAGGCCTGATTTGTGACACAGTATATTATCTATTCTGGAGAATGTTCCATGTGCACTCAAAAAGAATGTATATTCTGCTTTAGGATGAAATGTTCTGAGTGTGTGTGTGTGTGTGTGTGTGTGTGTGTGTATAATCATTTTTTTAGTTCTAGTTCAGGCATCTTACTTATATCTGCATTGATTAAATCCCTAGCTATCAGTCCTACTTCCTTTTTTTTTTTTTCTTTGGGGGTGAATTTCTCTTATCCCTTTTCTGTCCATTTTGGTCATTTTGTCCTTTGGTCATTTTGCCCAAAAAAGAAAAGAAAAGAAAACAACAAAACACAAAATAAGAAAACTAGATCCTGGGTGTGTTTTGTTCTGCTTAAGAAAAGAATCTCCATCAAAAAATTTAAAAAATAAGATAAAATAAAATGAAAATAAATTAAAAAATTAAGAAGTATATAATATATATAAATAAAAATTAAAATTATAATAAATTTTTAAAAATAATTGAAAAAATAAGAAAATAAATGAAAAAAAAATTTAAAAACCCCCAAAAATAAAAGTAAAAAGGAAGTTAGTTTTATTTCTCCTAGAGCTGAAGCTTTGCAGTATTCTGATCAGTACTTTTGGGGGGTGGGGCTCCTCATGATTTATTCAAAAACAAAAACAAAAGATATTGTGGGGAAACAAGTTCACCTTCCTATTCATCACCTCACAAAACAAACCAAGACTGAGACCTAACCAGGACAGGTGATTCAAACACTTAAAACATAACATGTTTGAATACTTTTCATGATGGACTCTATTGCATGACAACTTTTTAAAAACATATTGGCTACCCCCACACCTGAATGAGTTCATAAGATCATGGTTAGGGAGTGCCTGGGTGGCTCAGTTGGTTAAGAGTCTGAGTCTTGATTTTGGCTCAGGTCATGATCTCTAGTTGTGAGGGATTGTGAGATTGAGCCCCACGTGGATCTGTACTTGGTACAAGGGAGTTGTTTGTGCTAGTCTTCTGGAAGAGGGGTCTGTTGCACTGATTCTCCGGTGGACTGGCCTTAGAGAAAATGCACCCCCAGGTCAGAGGGGGGTGCTTGGTGCAAGGGGTTCCGGCCTCCCTAGGTGGCACTGTTTTGCACCCTGAAGGCTTTTGGTGCTGATGAATGTGATGAATAGCCCTGGAGCTGAAAGTTCACGCGCCCAATTCAGCAGAAAGTTGGCACCAAAACTTAACTGCTCTCAACTGGTGTCCCTGATCCTATGCTTGGGAACAGTGCAGCATGTTGGCGCCGCCCATTCTTCTTGTGAGCCAGGGAATTTTCAGACCATCGGTCACTCATGGGACTCTCTCCCATTTTGCCATCTCAGCACTCTTAAGCCAGGCTTGTCCCCCACCATAGCAGACTTCTAAATGTTCAGATTTTGTCCTCCTCTACTTATAATAATTTTCTATAGTCTCCTTGGCAGGGCTCCCTTTCTGCCACAGTAGCCACAATTATCTCTCCCCCAAGTTAACTTTTGTCACCATCTACCTTCCAAAAGTGGTCACTTTTCTACTTGTAGGTTTGCAGTTTTAGCTCTCTCAGACATCCAATTGATTTCTTGGGTGTTGAGAATGCTTTGATAACTATCTAGCTCTGTTCAAGGGATGAGACATGCTTAGGGTCCCCCTACTCTGGTGTCATCTTAACTTCTCCTTGTTAATGGCCGAGATTTTTAAAATGCAGTACCCCTATTCAAACATACAAGGCAGCGGGGCTCAATTTCTTCCACTTAAAAGTCAAGATTATTTCATGTAAACTCTGAATAAGTAAGAAAATTGTGGAACATTTTGGAAAATATAAGTTCTATTTTCCTTTCAAGAACCTGTAGCTTTTAAAATTTGGCTACCATTATGACACAAAATAAATATTCAGAGAAGAAGTATGAATTATAATAGACTGAATTTTAAAATCATTCTTTTTTTTTAAAGATTTATTTATGTATTTGACAGACAGAGATCACAGTAGGCAGAGAGAGAGGAAGGGAAGCAGGCTCCCTGCTGAGTAGAGAGCCCTATGCGGGGATCGATCCCAGGATCCTGGGATCATGACCTGAGCCAAAGGCAGAGACTTTAACCCACTGAGCCACCCAGGCGCCCCTGAATTTTAAAATCATTCTAAGTATAGCAAAAATATAGAGAGTATATGAATTAAAGGTTACAATAGTAACAGGTTCCTTTAAGGTAGAGAAATATTCAAAATCAAGATAGCAGCATAGCAAGCCTACCATGATTTCTCCATTTCCTAATTTAGATAGTCACATAATATACAAAAAACAAAAGTACATGAAACACATAAAATATGATAAGAAGTAAAATCATGTCTCAGCAAGGCTTAATTTCCATTCTTAATGTAATTTGTTTATATTCTTATTTTTTCCAGAAAAAAATTAAACTAGCTTACAAGGATTAACAAAATATGACAAAGGGTACAAATTAAAGTTGAAGAAAGGATAAGTATTGAGAAGAGAGAATGGAACCAGGAATATACCAAAATTTATGCTATAATAGGGGTGCCTGGGTGGCTCAGTGGGTTAAGCCTCTGCCTTTGGCTAGGGTCGTGATCTCAGGGTCCTGGGATAGAGCCCCGCATTGGGCTCTCTGCTCAGTGGGAAGCCTGCTTCCCCCTCTCTCTCTGCTTGCCTCTCTGACTACTTATGATCTGTCTGTCAAATAAATAAAATAAAATTTAAAAATTCATGCTATAATAATTGATTTACTAATGCTGAGTCACATTTTCAGCTTTAAACTTTCAAATAGCCAGGGTAGAATTTTTCTTTCCACTTGCATAACTGAGAACATTTGAGATGCACACAAACAAAGTATTTAAGGGAAAAACTCCACACAATTATTAGTACTAAGTGAGGACTTTAACTGATGAAGCTCATCAGAAAACACAAGCAGATACATTAAATGGTATTCTCAACAATATCCTTATAATAGTTGCAATAATAAATTGAAAAGGGTAGCTCCTCATAATGCATAAATATATTCTAAGAACATCACCTATGGTCAGTTACTTAGGGATCTAAGGGTAATCCAAGGGGTAATCCAAGGGATTACCAGTTGGGAAATACTAGAATTCTCTTCAGAAAATTGTTTTGAATAACTTTTAAACTATAGAGAAACTCATGAAAATCTAAATATGATAATAGAATACAAAAACACATTAAAGATAAATTAAGAGCATAACTGATAGTGAAGAAAATCAAAATAGTGATATGGAGGACACAGATTAAAGGGCATGATAGAATGAAAAAATACATAAAATGTTTCAAGGAGGGACACCTGGGTGGCTCAGTAGGTTAAAGCTTCTGCCTTCAGCTCAGGTCATGATCTCAGGGTCTTGGGATCGAGCCCCGCATCGGGCTCTCTGCTCATGGGGAGCCTGCTTCCCCACCTCTCTCTCTACCTGCCTCTCTGCTTACTTGTGATCTCTGTCAAATAAATAAATAAAATCTTTAAAAAAATGTTTCAAGAGGTTATAATAATCAAAAAGAATAGAAAATGTTGAGCTCTAAACTCCAAAAAATAAACATTTTCAAGAAGGGTCTGGAGGAATAGGGTAAATGTAATAGATTAATTATAGGGATTTCTGATAACAAAAGATAGCTGTAAACTACACATGGAACTCATGATTTCTAAAATTTCTATTAAAAGGATATAAAAATAAAATTAGATTGGCACTGGAAAATCCCATGTGCATAGTACATTATGTGAATATACCACATTTGTTTATCTATTTATCAGTTGATGATATTTGAAATGTTTACACTTTTTGACTATTACAAAGTATGCTGCTATGGGACACTTGTCTCCAATTTCTTGTGTGGATATATGTTTTCATTTCTCTTGGCTATAAACCTAGGGGTGGTATTGCTGAGTCACATGGTAATTCTGTATTTAAATTTTAGAAGAAAAAAATTGTTTTTCCAGGCAGCTACAGTGTTTACATCCCTACCAGAAATTATATATGAGTTCCCATTTCTCCACATCCATGTAGACATATTATTATTATTATTATTAATTATTATTATTATTATTATCATCTTTCTCATTTGGGATGAGGTTGTTTCACTTCACAGTATTGATTTGCGTTTCTGTAAGGATATAAATGTTGAGCATTTTCCCATGTGTGCATTAGCCATTTGCATAAATTCTTTGTCGAAATATTTAACCAGAATTATTGCATTATTTTAGTTGGATTATTTAGTTGGATTATTTAGCATTATTGGTGAGTTTTAAAATTTCTTTGTATATTCCTTTATGTATTATATATCTTTATATATTATCAGAAATGATTTTCAAATATTTTTTCCCATTTTGTGGGTTTTCTGTTCACTTTTTTGATAGTATCATTTGCAGAAAAAAATGCTTTTACTTATTTATTTTTGGCTTTCCATTGACTTTATTTTCTTTTTCTATCTTTTTAAAAATTTTTTTTTTAATTTTTTATTTAAGTTCTAGGCTTTCAATTTTTATTGTTTAATTTATCAATCATTTCTTTTATGGCTTGTACTTTTGATGTTGTATCTAAGGAAAAGCCAAAGCCAAGATCATAAACATTTGTTGTTTCTTAAGTTTTCTAAGAATTTTATAAATTTGACTTTTACTATTAGGTATATAATCTATTTGGGATTAATTTTAGTATATGGAATAAATAGTCCAACTTTATTCTTTTACATATGGATGTCCAGTTGTTCCAACTTCTGTTGAAAGACATTTGATTTCTGTTATTTACATATTGAATTGTGTGTGTCGTCATTGAAAATTATTTATAAATATAAAGGTTTATTTCTTGACTCTCAATTCTTTTTGATTCATTTATATGCCCATCCTTGTGACACTACCATACTGTCTTTATTACTGTAGCTTTATTATAAGTTTTAAAGTTAGTAGATGTGGATTTTTCAGCTTTATCCTTTCGAAGATTACTTAGCTGCTCTGAGTCCCTTGTATTACTATATTCCATGTCCCTTGGTTATCTGTATATCTTCTTTGGAAAAATGTCTATTCAATTCTTCTGCCCATTTTTTAATCAGACTTGTTTCTTTGCTATTGAGTTTTATGGGTTCTTTACACATTCTGGATATAGCACCCTTGTCATGTGTGATTTGCACATATTTTCTCTCATTCAGGAGGTTGTCTTTTCATTTTGTTGTTGATTTCCTTGGCTATGTGGAATATTTTAGTATAATGTAGTCCCACTTATTTGTTTTATTATTGTTGTTGTTGTTTTGAGTCAGATTTAAAAAAAAAAATCATGGCCAAGACCTATGTTAAAAAACTTACTGCCTATATTTTCTTTTAGGGCGGTTTCATGGTTACAGGTCTTTTTTTTTTAATTTTTTCATTTATTTTTAAAAAATTTTATTTATTTTTAAATTTCTTTTCAGTGTTCCAGAATTCATTGTATATGGTTTCACTTATTTGTGGAGCATAAGGAATAACACAGAGAACATGGGGAGGTGGAGAGAAGGGAGTTGGGGGAAATTGGAGGGGGAGATGAATCATGGTTCAGGTCTTATGTTCAAGTCTTTAATCCATTTTGAGTTAATTTTTATATATGGTGTAAAATAGTGGTCGAGTTTCATACTTTTGCATGTGACTGTCTAGTTTCTCCAGGACCATTTCTTGAAAAGACTATCCTTTCCTCATTGTATATTCTTCCTCATAAATTAATTGACCATTAATATGTGGGCTAATTTCTGGACTCTCTACTCTGTTCCACTGATTTATATGTATTTTTTATGCTAACACCATACTGTCTTTGCTATAGTTTTGTAATATAGTTTGGAATCAGAGAGCATGATGATCCCATCTTTATTCTTGCACAAGATTGCTTTGGCTATTTAAGGTTTTTTGTTGAGGATTTTAGAATCATTTATTCTATTTCTTTAGACAATGCCATTGGAATTTTGATAGAGATTACATTGAATCTGTGGGTTGCTTTGTGTATTGTGGGCATTTTAACCATTGTTCTTCCAATCCATGAATATGGAATATTTTTCCGTTTATTTGTGTCTCCTTAAATTTTTGTCATTATGTCCTGTAGTTATCAATGTACAGGTATTTAACATCCTTAATTAAAATTATTCCTAGATATTTTATTCTTTTTGATACAATTACCAATGAGATTGTTTTCTTTGTTTTTCTTTCTAATGTATAGAAATGCAGACTTTTGAGTGTTAATTTTGTATCCTACAACTTTACTGAATTCATTTTTTACTTCTGTTTTTTGAGGAAGTTTTTAGGACTTTCTATATTAGATGTTATCAAAAAACACTGACAGATTTACTTCTATCTTTCCAGTTTTAATGCTTTTTATTTCTTTCCCTTGCTTAATTACTCAGGCTAGAATGTGCAATACTATGTTGAATAAAAATGGCCAGAGTGGGAAATCTTGTATTGCTCTTGATCTTAAAGGGAAAGGCTCTCAGCTTTTCACCAGTATATAATGTTAGCCTTGGGCTTGCCTTACAGGACCTATATTATGTTGAGTCATGTTTTCTCTCTCAGACTGATTGATTTGTAAATATTGAAACATCTTTGTAACCCTGGAATTAATCCCAACTTGCTCATGGTTTATGATCTTTTTAATGTTGTTGGATTCGGTTTGCTAATATCTTCTTGAGGATCTTTGGGCATTTTCACAACATGTTCTTCCGAGCCTCTGACCTGTAATTTTGTTTTGTTGTGGCATCCTTGTCTGGTTTTGGTATGAGGGTAATGCTGGCCTCTTAAAATGAGTATGAAAGAAATCCCTCTTATTCTATTTTTTGGGGGGGAAAGTTTGAAGATTGGAATTACTTCTTTATATGTTCGGTAGAATTCACCAGTGAAGCAGTCTGTTCCTGGACTTCTGTTTGCTGGACAGTGTTTGATTATTGATTCCATCTTTTCACTAGTAATCACTCCATTCAGATTTTCTCTTTCATTCTGACTCAGTCTTGGTAGGTTGTATGTTTTAAGGAATTTATTCATTTCTTCCAGTTTGTCCAGTTTTTTGTCATATAATTATTATTTTTTTAATAGAGATCTATTTATTTCTTTTAGAGAGAGAGCATGTGTGCACATGAGAGGGAAAGTGTAGAGGGAAAGGGAGAGAATCCTCATGCAGACTGAGCATGTAGCCAGTGGTGGGATTCCATCCCAGGACCCTGAAATCATGACCTCAGCTGAAATCAAGAGCCAGAGGTTTAACCACCTGAGCCACCCAGGCTTCCTTGGCATGTAATTGTTCTTAGTGTCCTCTTACAATCTTTTAGTATTTCTGTGGTATCAGTGTAGCAGCTCCTCTTTAGTTTTTGAGGTTATTTAAGTCCTCTTTTTTGTTTGTTGTTGACAAGTCTAGATAAAGGCTTATCAATTTTCCTCCTCCTTTCAAAGAACCAGCTCTTAGTTTCACTGATTCTTTTCTATTGTCTTTTTAGTCTCTATTTCATTTTTATGCTTTCATCTTTGATATCTCCTTACTTGTACTAACTTTTGGCTTCATTTATTCTTTTTCTAGTTCTTTCAGGAGTAAGGTTAAAATGTTTATTTGGGGCTTTTGTTTCTTGAGATACAATGAACTTTCACTATGAATCTGCCTCCTGAAACTGCATTTGCTGCATCCCACAAATTTTGGTATGTTATAGTTCCATTATTTTCGTTTTGTCACAGATATTTTTAATTTCTCTTTTGAGTTCCTTTTTGATTTTTTGGTTATTCAGTAACATGTTGTTTAATCTTCACATAGTTGTGAATTTTCCAGTTTTCTTTGTGTAATTCATTTATAGTTTCAACCCATTATGGTCAGAAAAAATGCTTGACAAGATTTCAGTGCTTTTCAATTTATTAAGACTTATTTTGTGGCCTATCATATGATCTATCCTGCAAATGTTTCATGTGCACTTGGGAAAAGTGTGTATTCTGTTGGATGGATATATACACTGTGTGTGTGTGTGTGTGTGTGTGTGTGTATTCATTATGCCATTATTTATATAAACATTTCTTTAGTAAGGGAGATTACATATATAAAAAATACATATATATATATATACATATATATATATATATGTATTATATATATATATATCCTACTGACCTAACATGTCATTTAAAGACATTTTTTTTAAGTTGATTTTCTTATTGATTTTTTGTCTGGATGATCTATCCATTGATGTAATAGACTATTTTAAGAATCCTACTATATTTGTGTTGCTGTGTGATTCACCCTTTAGGTCTGTTAATATTTACTTTATATATTTAGTTGCTCTTATGTTGGGTGCATAAATATTTATAAATGTTATTTGTTGTTGTATATCTTCTTTAGCCATATCCCATAAATATCAATATGTTGTATTTTCATTTTTGCTCATCTCAAAATATTTTCTTTCTTTTTTTTAAAGACCTTATTTATTTATTTGACACTGAGAGAAAGATCACAAGTAGGCAGTGAGGCAGGCAGAGAGAGAAGAAAACAGGCTCCCTGCTGAGCAGAGAGCCCGATGTGGGGCTCGATCCCAGAACCCTGAGACCATGACCTGAGCTGAAGGCAGAGGCTTAACCCACTGAGCCCCCCAGGCACCCCTCAAAATATTTTCTAATATATCCTTGTGATTTATTACTTGATCATTTAAATACTTAGGAGGATGCCATTCAATTTCCACATATTTTAAATTTCTCAAATTTTATTTTGTTGTTGATTTTTTTATTTAATTCCATTGTGGTTGGAGAACATAACTTATAGGTATTAGCTACTCATAAATACTTTACATTTATTAATTCATTAAAATCTCACAAGAACTACATGAGGTAGTACTTTCAGTATTTACATTTTACTCATAAGGAAACAGAGATACAAAGCATGAAGGTATTGTGTAAACTCCTACATCTTGTCACCATCTAAGGGCAGCTATGATGGAATCTAGGTAACTTCCCGAGAGCCTATTCCCAGTCATTCTTTATTTAGATAATTTTTTAGCAAGGGGAGATCGGGTTAATTTTAGTTTTCACTATTATTAACAAAGATGCCATCAGCAATAATTATATTGATTAGCAGTAAATAAAATAGCAATAATAGATATTGCTAATTATTTATAGTAGAAAATCTTCTGAACTAGCTTCATTGGTTCATAAATAGCTGATTGTCATGTCACTTAAAAAAATTCATGAAAAAAGTGCCTGAACAGTCAAGAGAATATGTTAAATAGAACACATACGTACACATATGCACAAACATAGATTTACCATTACAAAAATATAGTAATCAAAACATTGTGTAACTGGCAAACACAGACCTAGAGCCCAACAGAATAGAAAAGAGAGCCCACAAATAAATTCTTATGTATATGGTCAATTTTTTTTTTTTTAACTAGGGTGCCAAGATTATTCAGTGGGAAAAGTCCAGTCTTTTCAACAAATTGTGTTGAGAAAAGTGGATATCCACAAGCAGAAGAATGAAATTAGACCCTCAGGTTACACTGTATACAAAAGTGAACTAAAAATGGATCAGAGACCTAAACATAAGATGTAAAACTATAAAAATCTTAGAAGAAAAGATAGGAGAAAAATATCATGATATTAGATTTAACAATGATTTCTTGGATATGACCCTAACAGCATAGGCAACAAAACTAAAAATAGATAAATTAGACCTCATTAAAATGAAAAATTCCTGTACATCAAAGGACACAATCAGCAGAGTTAAAAGGCAGCCTATGTAAATGGGAGAAGATATTTAGAAATAATATATCTGATAAGGGGATATATCCAGATTATATAAAGAGCTCCTACAATGCAACAACAAATAAAACTAAATGACCCAATCAGAAAATGGGCAGAGGACTTGTATAAGCATTTCTCTAAAGAAATTCTACAGAAACACATGAAAAGATGCTTACATCTCTAAAAAATCAGAACCATAGTGAAATATTACTTTTTACCAATTGGAATGACTATTATTAAAAAAAAAAAAGAAGAAAGAAAAAAGAAAAGAAAGAAAGGAAGGAAGGAAGAGAGGAAGGAAGGAAGGAAGAAGAGAAAAAGAAAAAAAGTGTCAGTGAGGATGTGGAGAAATTGGAACCCTTGTATATTGTTAATGGGAATGTGAATTGTGCAGCCACTATGGAAAATAGTATGATGGTTCTTCCAAAAATTAAAAATAAAACTACCACATGGTCCAGCAAATCTGTAACTGCTACATACCTAAAAGATTTAAAAGCAGAGTTTTAAAGAGTTTTATTGTAGAATTATTCGCAATAGCCATAAAGTAGAAGCCACACATGTCCACTGACAGATGAATGGATAAACAACATGTGGTATATACATAGAATGGAATATTATTTAGTCTTTAAAATGAAAGAAATTCTGACACATGCTACAACAATGATTTAGCCTTGAAGGCTTTAGGCTAAGTAAAACAAGCCAGTCACAAATGGATAAGTGCTGTAGGATTCTATTTATGTGAGGTGCCTAAGGTAGTCAAATTCATAATGACAGAAAGTAAAATGGTGTTTTTCAGGGGCTGAGGGGAGGGTGAAAGGAATTGTTTAATGGATACGGAGTTTCAGTGTTGAAAGATGAAAAGAGTTCTGGAGATATGACTGCTTAACCGTGTGAATATACACTATCGAAATATAAATCTAAAAATGGCTAATGTGGTAAATTTTGTGTTATACATATTTCGCCACAGTTAAAAATGTGCATATTTTTATGCACAATTATTGGCTAGGCAAGACTCAGGATAATTTAATAAAAAATTGTTTTTTGAAGGAAAAAATAGTAAATGAAATGAACCATGTATTTATCTTCAGACTTGCCAGAAACAATGAATAAAATACAACATATTTTTTCTGATTTTAAAATTGTTCACAAAAAAGTAATAGAAAAAAATGTGGCTTGCCTAAAATAAAATTATCTTTTTCAAACTCATGAAGTAACTTTCTTAATGCTAAAACATTAACTATATAGCTCATAAAATCAGATGTAATGTAAAGAATCTACTGTAATACTTATTACTGGAAGTTTTAACTCATTAACTATTTTTGTTTAATAAAACAATATTGATTTTAATTTTTCAGGCAAATAAAACATAATAAAATTGAGAAAGGATTCCATAGTGGAAAACAGTGGAGTAGAAACTGACCCATTATCTATTAAATATACAGTGTGATGAGTAATAAAAAGTGTATCTAAAGCTGTTATAGGGATGCCTGGGTGGCTCAGTCAGTTCAGTGTCTGACTTTGGCTCCAGTCATGATCTCACGGTCCTGGGATTGAGCCCCTCATTGAGCTCCTTGCTCGGTGCGGAGTCTGCTTCTCTCTCGGCCTATTGCTCCCCCTGCTTGTGCTCGCTCTAACAAATAAATAAATAAAATTGTTAAGAAAATCCTATTATAATTAAAATGGGAGCTTAGACAGTTAATGAATGTTTGGAAAAGAGTAAGTTTAAATCCTAATTTTAAGGACATCTGGGTGGCTTAGTCCGTTAAACATGTGCCTTCAGCTCAGGTCATGATCCCAGGGTCCTTAGATCAAGTCCTGCCTCAGGCTCCTTGCTCAGCAGGGAGCCTGCTTCTCCCTCTGCCTGCCACTCCCCCTACAGGTGCTCTCTCTCTCTCACTCTCTCTCTGAGAAAGAGACAAAAGATTTTATCTTTAAAAAAATCTTTACATTTTAAAAAAAATCTTTAAAAATCTTTAAAATCTTAAAAAAATTGTACTATATAAACCAAAAATGTCAATGAATTATATATAAAAGTATATGTATATATTTTAATTATAATAAGCATTAATTTCTTTCATAACAAGAATAATGCCTCTAATATTAGATTAGATATAAAACAGAAACAAAATTTTACATACCATATAATCTTTTTGAAAGACAAATAGTAATACAAACATAGCTGAGGGAGAGAGAATATTTTTACATACAAAATGTACATATCGAAACATACTTCTGAGCTAGGTAATTAAGGGTGATTTTTATTTTCTTTGACATACCTTTACCGGTTTTCCAAGTCTTCTACATTATACATTTATTTCTTTAATAATTAGAGAAATAAGCATTATTAAAAATAATAATGCCTTTTAAAACCCCTGTACAGGGCTGCCTGGGTGGCTCAGTGGGTTAAGCCTCTGCCTTCAGCTCAGGTCCTGATCTCAGGGTTCTGGGATCAAGTCCCACATCGGGCTCTCTGCTAGGCAGGGAGCCTGCCTCCTCCTCCTCTCTCTCTCTCTCTCTCTCTCTATCTTTCTCTACTTGTGATCTCTCTCTCTGTCAAATAAATAAAATAAAAAAAAAAACCCCTGTACAATGTTTTAATGAATTCATTAAGTGCTTCTTGAATGCTTGCTTGATCATTTTTCTCATCATCTAACTCTACCTTTACTTATTCTGTCTTGGTATTTCATCTTGATTGATATGGTATGTGATTTACTATGGCTTCCTCTCTTCCTCTCTTCACTAAGGGAAGCATGAAGGGAAGATGAAATTCACACCTGAGAAGTTATTTCCTTCTGCTTCCTTCTGACTCTAAGCTGCTTACAGCTTGTGCAGGTCACATGAAGCTCTGGGAGATCCTGTCAAATCTCACCTTTTGAGCAAAAAAGTGTAACTAAACTCAGCAGGAGGTTCTCAGACTGTTTCAACTTTTGAATAACTTCGTTCAATCTGGTTCTATTTTTTTCTGCCTGGAAATTCAAGTGATCATTATTTTTGTGACTTTTACATTAGAGCCTATTACTCAACATATCTACTGCAGCTATTCTTAACTTACACTTCACTATAGGAACATAAAAACTATAATACATTCTCCCACTATTTCACATCAAACTGTACTCTGACAAAATCTCCCATCAGCATCTTCTTCATTTTTTAACTTATAAAATATGGCAATCAGCAAAGCTATTTATTTCTCCTGAGGTATCCACTAGGGAATTGATTTTCTATCACTTTGAATTTTACCCAGTAAAATTCCCCAAATCCAACAAAGCCAAATCTCAAGGTAAATAAACAGATCAAAGTATAGATCAAAAGAGAGACATTTTAAACTCATAGATGAAATGATTTATAAGATTTTAAAATATTCAGATACTACTATAGCTATTTGGAGGAAAAAAAAGACCCTCTTTATTTGTGATTCTAATATTAATTTTAAATTATTTTCTTAATACAGAAAAATGTAGACACAATAAAATTTATAATTAAATATAATCCTTTTGAAAAGAACCAGGATAAAAATTCTACCTTAACTTACGTTCTGATTACTAAAAATGTGAAGTAAGATAAATTAAATTAAAATAAATTAAATAAATAAATTTAAATAAATAACTAAATTTAAATAAAATAATTTTATAAATAAATAAATTTAAATAAAAATAATTAAATTTAAATAAATTAAATTAAGTTGTCAGAATTTTTTATGTTTATTAGAGCTAGCATCTTTTTTTTTTTTTAATTTTATTTTTTATAAACATGTATTTTTTTCCCCAGGGGTACAGGTCTGTGAATCGCCAGGTTTACACACTTCACCGCACTAGAGCTAGCATCTTAATTTTAGGTTAAATATACATTTTAGGAGTATACTGCTTTATGGGCTTTATAAGTATTTTATTATACATTGAGGCTCTTTGCATAATCCCTGTGGAATTTGAAGGACAATAACGTTATTTCAAACGATACCAGAAGTTTATAGTGTTGTACTTCCTTTGATGGCATATCAGTTATTGAATTAGTAACCAATTATTAATGTATTTCAATGTATAAAGAGAGTCTACAGCTCAATGTCCAATGTGTTATATGAAGCTGTCTGCAAAGCTGTTTTAATTCCTTGATTTATGTAAGAATTTCAAAATATCAACTACTTTCATTTAAGCCTGTAGTATTAGGCTTCTGTTGATAGAATAATAAATTTACTGAGTAGATTCAGGACTGAATTCAAATTCTATACCTTTGGGCAATGATTTCAAAAACTTTTTACTTCATTTCTCTACTAAGTTATATAAAACAATGAATTTAATATTGAAAAACTTAGATTTAAATCTTAGCTCTATCCAGTGCTACTAAATGTTTTGATATTGGACTATTTCCTGATTTCTATGAATATCAGCTCTACTTTGTGAAATTAAAATTGTAGTATCTCTTGCCTTAAGAAAACCAAATGAAATAATGAATATAAAATTGTTTTGTAAATTGCAGAACTTCACTTTGAACTTTGTGCATAATACATATAATATTTAGTGCCTATTTTTATGCTGAGTTACTTTTCCCTTAAAGTGCTCCTGTCTTAGTTGAGGAGGCAAATACCAGCAAGGTTCATTCAAAGTGTCAGATTATATGGAAGCATAGGAAGTATTATAGGAGGCTTGCAGAGGATCAAATCTCTAAGTAACCATGGGAGACCTGGCAAAGGCATGACATTTGTGGTGGGGTTTAAAAGAGGAGAAAAGGAGCTCCCAATAGAAGTAAGATCATGAGCTTTGAATGGGACCAAGAACTACTGCAGCTGTGGAGTGGTGCAAAATGGACTTTAAGTACAGTGTAGGATATACAATGAAACATGGTGGGAACTGAGGTTTGTAAAGTATTTCAACAGAGTGGTAAAGAGCCATGGAGGCCAAGTTAGAGACTTGGACTTTTTCCTTGGTTGATTAAGGAGCCACTGGAGCTTTTTAATGGTCCTTCCTCCAGATTATGCCCCATATGGTACACATATTTTTTTTTTCCTTAAAATCTGGTGGCAGTAGAGGATGCCAGGTAATTAATTTCTAAGACCTGAAACCCTGAACACAAGGTTTGCAGTTTAGTAAACTGAATTGGGTAAAATGTGGACAAAAAAAAAAAAAAAAGAAAAGAAAAATACAAACAAACAAACGTACTTTAACCAATCTGATTATGATTATTTAGCAGTTGCATGGTAGTAAAATGCATGGTAGAAAAATTGCATGGTAGTAAAATGTTGACAATCAAATAATGTTAAAAGTTTCTAGCAGGACACTACTGATGAAAATGGCTGGATAACCTCTTAATTAATATGATATGCAGGCACAGTGCTTTAGGAAAATATACATCCTGGCTTCATTGAAATATTGGTAGATGTCCTTCCCAGTATATACATGAGCCCAGACAATTCACTTAATATTTACATGCACATGTTTATCTTGCAGAGTAAATGCTTAAAAAATATGCTGAATGAATATATGGTAGAGAGGATATTTACCCATTAAGCTTTCATAATTACTGCTTTTGCTCATAAAACTGACAGAACTGGCCTAATTTTTGTTAAGCATGACTACAGTTTTCCTACACTAATCATATTAATGCCATACTTGTTTTGATACCCTAGTAAGTAATTAGATTGTTTTTGATTATATATTAACAAATTAGCATATGTTAACAAATATATACATATATTAACAAATTAGTATATGTTTCATCTTTTATTTTAATTTAAATGTGATCAACTGAGTGATCCTATTCAGCTAGTTAACAATTAAGACAATCACACTTTAAGTTTATTTTGTTTATTATTTGAAAACATGATTTTAATACATTTTAAAAGACATTAATAAGAAATTAGGTTTAACTAGGTTGTTAATAGTCTAAATCTAAGAGTATATTGAGTACCTTTACCGTCATAATTATTCCATCATTAGTGCAAAACTGTATATAGCTAAATGGATTAAGGACTTTTTTTTTACTTTCATTGAATTATATATGTTAATGCCTTTAAAAAAATCAGTGACTTACGGAATGCCTGGGTAGTGCAGTCATTTAAGCATTTGCCTTTGTCTCGGGTCCTGATACCAAGTCCCACATTGCTTGCCAGGGAGCCTGCTTTTCCCTCTGCCTCCTGCTCCCCCTGTTTATTCTCTCTCTGTCTCTCTCTCTCTGACAAGTAAATGAGTAAAATCTAAAAAAAAAAACAAAAAACAAAAAACAAAAAAAAAACACATAAAAAGCTAATGACTTATGAAATATTTATGTATCTGAAACTGAACTATACAAATTCTTAGAAAGTATGTCTCCCATCTTCTGCTTATAGAACTACTACATGTACATGAATTAAAATTAATGTACTAGAGATTTTATTATGCTAAAATATATATACCATAAAATTTGCTATGTTAACTCTTTTACCTATAAAATTTTCAGTGACACTAATTATAATTACAATGTTGTGCAACCATCACCAGAATCTATTTCAGATTTTTCAGTCATCTCAAAGAGAAACTGTACCACAAATGATTGAAATTTAGGATTACCATATGATCCAACAATCCCACTTCTAGATATGGACCCAAAAGATTTGAAAGCAGGGATCCAGATATTAGTACACATATATATTTTTAACTTCTTTTTAAAAAAAATTATTTATTTATTTGACAGACAGAGATCACAAGTAGGCAGAGAATTAGAGGAGGAAGCAGACTTCCCCCTAAGCAGAGAGCCCAATGCGGGGCTTGATCCCAGGACCCTGGAATCACGACCTGAGCCAAAAGCAGAGGCTTTAACCCACTGAGCTACCCAGGCACTCCTATTTTTAACTTCTTGAGAAACCACCAAACTTTTACACAATGGCTATACTCTTTTTTACATTCCTGCTAATAATGTGCAAGGATTCTTCTAATTTCTGTACATCCTTGCCAACATATATGATTTTCTTGTTTCTTAATTACAGCCATTCTAGTAGGTATGAAGTGGTATCTTGGGGTTTTGATTTGCACTTTCCTAATGACTAATGAAGCTAAGCCTCTTTTCATGTACTTACTGGCTGCATGCATATCTTTGGAGAAGTGTCCATTTAAGAACTTTTCCCCATTTTTAAATTTTGTTGTCTTTTTGTTGTTGAATAATAATAGTTCTTTACATACTCTGGATATTAATCTGTTATGTCAACTCTTTAGTTAACCCTCAGAAAAGTTAGAAAAAACAAACAAAATAATGTGTTAATAAGGGTTGTTATGGTCTCTCCACATCCAGGAGTCTGGGTTTCACACTGGGAACAGATGCTCCCATCTTCAGTACCATAGCCAAACCAAGCAAGAAAGAATGCCACAACTTTTTCTTACCCTTTTCCTGCTTCTGCATTCTCTTGGTTGCCTTATACCTTTGACATTTTTAGAATTCTGACAAAGTTGAATCTGACAGATTCTGCTTGTTGTTTAATGTTTTCATGAAGAGATGGGTGTTTGGAGCTGCCTGCTCTGCCATTTTGCTGATGTCAAACACTGTTCTATATAATTTTATATTTAACTAAATTCACTGGAATTAATAAGTAACACTGAATTAGAAGACATTGTACTAAGTACTATAAGAGATAGGTGGAAAACTGGCCCTTCGGGAATTTAGAAACTGATAGGACATGGGTATAAATTCCTGTTGTACAAGGTAGTTTATGACCTACACTAACCCAAGGGATTTGGGAAAGGATTAATAATGATAATTTTTAAGGTGGACTTTGGAGTTAAGTAGGATTTTTATAGTTGGTGATAATGAGGAGAAAAAGTTCAGATGGAAGTGATAGCATAAGTATAATACAAGGAATGAAAAGTAGGACAGAGAAGAGTCCTGTTTTATGGGTATGTAGCCCATTTGTAGGGTTTGGTGAGGATAGAGACAGATGATAATTACCTTTATATTTTATTCAGAAAGCAATGAAAATAAAAACTTTTAAGCAAAGGAGTGCTGTGATTAAAGCTATTGCTTCAGAAGTTTAGTTTGACAATGATGTGTAAAATGATTTGAGAATACTAATACATGTGTTGGATTGGGATGTGTGTATTTTTCTTAGTAGCTGAATCCTTGTATGTTATGTATGACTATTTAAGAATTACTTCTAATTTGAAAATTTCAAATAAATAGCTTAAAAAATCTAGCATATTTTAAAAATATAAAACAAATGAAAGTCATTCTCTAGTGTTCATTAGTTAGCAATCTATCACACAGTTTACATATACAACATCCAACACAATATAATATATAAATATTGTGTTTTGCAATAAAAATTTAGATTTTCTTTAATGAATAAAGATTTCTGAAACAATAGCAGGTGTATTTTCCCCTATTTTTCCTTTAAGAAGTGTCTGCTCCACTGGCTTTAAAGGCCAGTACTGAAATGTGTAGATAATTCAGTACCTTCTAATTATGGTATTTTGACTGCCTATTTAGAAGCAGCTAATATTTTCTACTTTAAAAAATTCCAAAATAATAATTAAGTCTGTTACATAGATCTATGTCAGCTAAATATGTGCTTTGTTTGTAGCATGACTTTTAATTTCTTTTTAATACTCTACCATATTTTACCTATGTTGGATACTTAAATATGTTACTTTCTGACAGTCAAATATTAAGTAACCTTTTTACTAAAAAAAGTTGTCATAGGTATAGTGAAAATAATTCTCTGTGTTTGATCCTTAAATCTTAATTAATCCAAATTACTCTCCCAAACCAGTCCTATTCCAACCTACAACTACAACAAAAATGCTAAGTATCTCTTCAGTGACAAAGTTTTTTTGTTTGTTTGTTTTTTGCCTGTACTTTGTGGCTGCCTCCCATCTCCAACAGTTTGTTGCGATATGTAATGAAGACTAAAATAGATAAATCTGTCTCTGAACAGAATGAAAAGGAAAATAATTTCAAACGTATTGAGTGACAGGCCCTCATTCTGGGACGCCATTCAAAACTAGTAGAAGGCACATTTGCTATTGCTTATCACTAATAGTTAACACAGCTGAAACACCCTTTACAGAATGACATTTAGACCTGACCAGGGATAAGATGTATCAGTGTGTAAAAACCATATAGCAGGACCTTATCTAGTGGAACCTCAGAAATCACACGTAAGTTACTTAAAATTTCAAGATACTGATCAGGCCTGTGAATTTTATTCTCTGCTTAAAATTTGTCTTTACAATGGAAAAGGATAAGGAAAAGAGAAAATATATACTCCCCAAAAAGCTAGGAAAATGCATCATCCAAGTGCTAGAAATTGTGAGAGGTTTTGTAAAATATAGCTCATCTAAAATCAGAGTAGAAGAAGAGCAACAAGGTGAGCTTGTACAACCTTAAATACATAAGAATGTGCATATGTACATACATACAATAATAACAAAAGAGTTTGGGACTCAGGAAATCCATATCCAGTCTGCTGTTGGCTAAGTTACCTTTCCTTCCTGCAAACATCTCTAAAATATTCCATCTAGTAATTAAAATTAATAAGTCAATAAACATATCTCACATTTGGGTCTTTAATCCATTTTGAATTTATTTTTGTGTGTGGTGTCAGAAGGTGGTCCAATTTCATTCTTTTGCCGGTTGCTGTCCAGCTTTTTCAGCATCATTTGTTGAAGAGACTGTTTTGTTCCATTGGACATTCTTTCCTGTTTTGTTGAAGATTAATTGACTATGTAGTTGTGAATTCATTTCTGGGTTCTCTATTCTATTCCATTGATCTGTGTGTCTATTTCTGTGCCAGTACCATCCTGTTTTGATCATTATAGCTTTGTAATATAACTTGAAGTCCAGAATCATGATCCCTCCAGCTTTGATCTTCTTTTTCTTCTTCTTCTTTTTTTTTAAACAGTATTTGTTCTTCCAATTCATGAGCATGGAATGTTTTTTTCTTTCTTTGTGTCATCTTTCATTTCCTTCATCCATGTTTTTTAGTTTTCAGAGTACATGTCTTTCATCTCTTTGGTTAGGTTTATTCCTAAGTATCTTATTATTTTGGGTGCAAATGGGATTGATTCCTTAATTGCCCTTTCTGTTGCTTCATTATTGGTGCATAGAAATACAACAGATTTCTGTATGTTGATTTTTTATCCTGTGACTTTACTGAATTGGTAGATGTGATATATACATACAATAGAATATTACTCAGCCATAAAAAAATGAAATCTTGCCATTTGCAATGAATAGAGCAAGAGAGTATTATGCTAAACTAAGTCAGTCAGAGAAAGACAAATACCATATGATTTTGCTGATATGTGGAACTTAAGAAACAAAACAAATGAACAAAGGGGGGGGAAAGAGAGAGAGAGAAAGAGGCAAAGCAAAAAAAGAGACTCTTAACTATAGTGAAGAAATGGCTGGTTACCAGAGGGAAGGTGGGTGGGAGGATGGGTTAAATAGGTAATGGGGATGAAGGAGTACACTTGTGATGAGCATCGGGTGCTCTGTGGAAGTATTGTATACCCGTTGTACACCTGAAACTAATAATACACTATATGTTAACTAACTGGAATTTAAGTAGAAACTTTTAAAAAACCTTAAAAAAGAAGTCAATAAACATGTTAATGAAACAGAGACTGATAGAAACAAAAGAAGATAATACTAAGTTCATATATGTTATTAATATGAATAGTCAATTCCAAGAAGATAATTTTTACTATGAGCCAAGGATTACTGACTGTTTCCTATATGCCACGCATTATTCCAGATACTTAAAAGTGGGCTGCTCAATTAACTCTCACAGTAGCCTATCACTTAGGGATCATTATTGCTGTCATACCCATTTTATGAATGAGGAACCTGAGAAAGAAAAATTAAGGAATTTGCTTTGCCATGTAACCAGCAATTGGTGGAGCTATGGTTTGAATCCATTGACTTGGGCTCTAGAAACTTTGACCTTAGTAGTTACATGACATTGTCTAAGCCATTAAGCATCAAATGCCAGAGTAAGATAACATTAAAACAAAAAAGCAATATTTGTATAAAGTTAAATAATGATGTTTATATAATAATGTTTTATCCTCAGCAGATCAAAAAGAAAAAAATTCAGACTTTAAATGTAATACATAATGACAGATATCAAACTTTCTACCCAAAAAACAAATTTTATATAGAATTTTCAAATACCTATAGAACAAGTGTGATAAAGTGATAGTGTCCTAGGGCAAAAAATTAATATTAAAATTTTTCAGATATTAGAAATATGCATGTCAGATTCTCAAGATGCTGATACAAAATAAGAATTATTTGAACAGTAACTTTATTTTATTTTTTAAAATTTTTGTTTAAATTCAGTTACCTAACTTATAGTACACTATTGGTTTCAGATGTAGTGTTCAATAATATATCAGTTGCATATAACATCCAGTGCTCATCACATCTTGTGCTCTCCTTAATGCCCATCACCCAATTACCCCAACCCCCCACCTGCCTCTCCTCCAGCAACCCTCAGTTTGTTTCCTATAGTTAAAGGTCTCTCATGGTTTTTCTCCCTCTCTGAAGACTTCCCATTCAGTTTTTCCTCCCTCCCCCAATGGTCCTTTGCCCTGTTTCTTATATTCCACATATAAGTGAAGCCATAAATAATTGTCTTTCTCTTATTACTGTATTCCTCTTATTATTGTATTTCTCTTATATCACTAAGCATAATACCCTCCAGTTCTATCCACATCAATATAAATGGTAAGTATTCATACTTTCTGATGGCTGAGTAATATTCCTTGTTTATATATACCACATCTTTATCCATTCATCTGTCAATGGACATCTTGGCTCTTTCCATAGTTTGGCTACTATGGACATTGCTGCTATGAACATTGAGGTGCAGGTGCCCCTTAGGACCACTACATTTGTATCTTTGAGGTAAATACCTAGTAGTGCAATTGCTCAACTTCTTGAGGAACCTCCATACTATTTTCCAGAGTGGCTGTACCAGCTTGCATTCCCACCAACAGTGAGAATGTGGGAACCTTTCTGCACATCCTCCCCAACACTTGTTACAAAACAAGAAACTGATAACAAATGTTAACTAAAATATTTAATCACATTCCCATTTAATTATATACTCCTAAAATAGATCTAAGAGAATTTTAAAACTTAACTATAGAATTTTGATTAATGAAGGTAAGTGACAATATTACATACCCAACTGTAAATGATAATAAGAAAACAATTCTCACAGAACTACCTTATGGGCTTTTATAATTAAGCGAGATAGAATATAAATAAACATACATAAAATTATAAGTAATATAGTCAATGTAGGGGAGAAAACAACAAAATTAACTTGTTAACATATTAGAAAAAAAAAACCTGGAATATCTAATAGGGAAAGAGAGAAAGAAACAGAAAAAGATAGAGAACTAGAAATGACAATTTCAGTGTCTTTTATAAATTAATTTCAGAAGTGACATGCCACCACTTCTGATTTGTCCTATTGGTCACATACACTAACTCTGGTCCAGCATGAGAAGGGAATACCAGAAGATCACTGGGGGCCTCTTAGAGGTTGGCTACCATAGTATACCCTCCTGTATCCAATGGTCATATTACTCTTTCATCTTTTTATAAGGGATTATATTTTACAATGTTGGAAAGTCTCCATGTAGCTAAAAATATTTTCCAGGATACTACTATTAAGACAACTAGACTCAACCCAGGTCTTCTGATATAAGACGTCAGGAAAATAGTATGCCCTGGAGGTCTACTACTGTGTGTAGTACTGTTTTACAGAACACAAAATATTGTAATACTGCTGAGCTTTTTAAGTCATTAGGATTATGCTTTCTAGTTTCATTTTATACTGTAGACTTCAGTTTAGACTAAGCAGGGTAGTCTACCCTCTGCCATAGCTCACTAGTTATAAATGTTCCAGACTGACAAATTCTCTCTCTGCTTTTCTGGATTGCTATGTTTTTGTAATTGTGTATACTATAGAGACAGATTTGTTAGAATCACATGGAAAGTAAGAGTACTACATTCCCAGTTACACATGTGGGTTTTCCAAAATTAGTTAGCTGGGGCTGCCATAACACAATACCATGGACTGGGAGGCTTAAACAACAGAAATTTATTTCTCACAGTTCTGGAGGTGGGAAGTCCAAAACCCAGATTCCAACTGATTTGGTTCCTGGGGAGAGCTCTCTTGCTAGCTTGCAGATGGCTACATTCTCTCTGTGTTCACACATGGTGGAGAGGGGGAGGAAGCTCCGTGGTGTCTCTTGTAAAAAAATTAATCCAATTAGGTCATAGCCCCACCCTTTTGACCTCATTTAACCTTTATTATGTCCTGACTCCAAATAGTCACTTTGAAGGTTAGGGCTTCAACATATGAATTATAGGGGTAAGGGGACACATAATTCATCAAATCCTTAACACTGTCTATGAAGAGAAAATGTAGTGCTTGGATTTGGGAATATTATTACTTCCAAAGGGGCTTGATTTATTTATATTATTTATTTTTCTCAACATTAGTCCAGATGGTGAGCTTTTCACATATTTGTATTCCCAATAAGTAAGTTTGCTCACATTATATGGAGTTACGACATTGCTGTTATTTTTAAAATGCGTATTTCCTTAGTTTCAGATTCTAAAAGAAATTCTTAAGTTTAATATTACACATTGCAATTTAAAACATTTTTCTTTTAAAGGAAAATTAACAAAATTCACCTGTAGAAGACTGGTAGCAGTGAAGTAAAAATAATGAAAATAGTACTACTTAAAGGTAGATGTAGATTTTATTCACTTAAGTAGTTCCTTATTAGAGAGACAGATTGATTTCATATTAATATAAAGAGTACAACTCTATGATATTATATATTTCACTCTTATATGAGGCCATTGATATGATATAGTAGATTGAATTAAGCAGTTCTCAACATTCCCCTTCCACATACATATGTGCATGTTTCCAATAATCAAATGGGCTATTTGACATTTTTAAAGTAAACCACTTAAACTCATAAAAATTGTTTTCTTGAATTAATACGGGTTTATGATTTTATTACATTTCAGAAATACTGTATATCTTTACTATTTTTAAGAAAAATGTAGCTTACAACAGAGGTATAAATAAGCTATTGAGTATATTGAATTTAGTAAATAATACAGTCAAAGTGTAAGAAACATTCTTAATAAAATATAAAATGACATTACTATAATGTCTTTAGAGTTCTAGCTAGTATTATATTCAGGTTTTACCAACTTGTATTGTTAATCAGTCTATCTTCTGAAGTAAGTAAAAGAAAGAATTACTTTAAAAGAGTAATTTTAAAAATAAAGGATATAATGTACCCATATGTTTTGATCCATTTTTCTGCAATCATTTTTTATTATAATTAAAAACTTGACAAAATTATCTTTGCAATTCCATCTGTCAAAATAACTCTGAGAAGTCAATTGTAGGAATCTTAATTATATTCCCCATTTTATTTCTTACTAATGAATCACAGTATCTTTATGTTATTGTCTTAGGAATTGACATCAATTTGGAAGATGCTTTTGTATTATGCTTATTTATAACAAAGTTTTGAAGCATTTTTAGCTCTGAGAATGAGTCATAACAATGACTATTATATATCTATATCATATCTATATCTATATCATAGATAAAGATATATCTTCCATTATGTAAATAGAAAATAGATAAAACCTTTCCCCAAGGTATAGTTCCTCCGTGTGTGCCTGTTCATGTTAGGGAGAGAGAGAGACAGGCAGAGATGGGGGAAGAGAGGCAAGTCTTGTTCACGGAGTAGTCCATTTGACATTACAAAATAACAAAGTATTTGACTCAAACACTTTTGAAAGTATGAGAGCACAAGATGGTTAGACAAAATATGACAGTTGAAAGTTAACCTCATGGAGTTTTAAAACATCATAAATTATTTAATTTGTTAATTGAAACCAATATTTTTTTTTCTAGGTAAGTCATGGAAAGGTTGTAAAAATATATTTTAATAGTATTATTTTAACAATTTTTTTGATTATTACTATACTTTTAATCATCTGAAATTCTTAAAGTTCAAAATATAGCTCCTAAGAAAGTATGCAATCTTGAACATTTACTTTAAGTCACATTATCTTCTATAAATTCTAAGTTTTTGTGAGCAATGCCATGGAATGTATAATAGATACTAGTTGCTTCTAGTTGAAAATTTTGAACACAAGAAATTAACTTTTTAATAAAAGCTTGAGTTTATAACTTTTTGCTGTGATTTAAAAGAAAGAACTCTGATACCCTGTTTTGCAGATTTAGGGCTGGGAAAATTAGTTGGAAATGCTAAATCTATCAATCATTTAAAGGTCATTTGAAAGTTTGATATTTTGCCTTGAAGATCAGGTAACGAGTTTAGAATACACCAGTTCAGTCTTCATTAAGACAAAGATTGGGGTAGTTTGTTTTATAATAAATAATAATAATAATAGTAACAATAGTGATAATAATAACTCATTACAGTCTCAAGTGCCATTTTATGCCGTATTTTGCTAATGTTGTCCTAGGTTTCTTGATAACTTCTCACCTGTGACTGAGGTGGCCTATATCACATGCTTAACATCCCAGAAATGTTATAAAGCCTTTTGTAGTTTGTAGATTAGGATCAAGTTTAGCATAATATTGAAGATACTTTGAAAAATTTGTGATATTCTATAAGAGAAGAATCTGTGATACCAATTACTCTACCATCTACAGTGAGTTTTTGAATCATTTTCAAACTTTTCTGAAATCAAATATGTTTTTCATATCAATAAAGCTTGCTTATGTTGTTATGTTGTTCATTTAGCTTATTTCTGTCATTGGTAAACAATATTTATTGTGCACTAAGACAGTAGGGTGAGGTCAGGAAGCCCTTCACATACTGTTTTTATTCTCCAGTGTTTAGAACATGATGTAGAACAGAAGATAATAAAGATACTACCTTAGTTTCCTAAGCATAGGGCATCATAGTAATATCACTGTAATGACTTTGAACAAACATAAACTCATCATAAACTCCCACCCATATCACATACATCAGAATAGAAGAGATAATGAAGTAAAAGGAATAAGTGAAACTCAGACCAACTTTAGGGCTGGGAGATTCTATGACTGATTTAAAACTCTCTCCATCTCCTAGCTGGAATTCCCAATGAAAAAGTGAATACTGCTTGTACCATTGTATGCTTGAATGAATATGATTGAAATAATTGTTATGTTATTCTATCAAATCCAGTTACATGAATATTATCAACTGACCAAGAAATCTAGTTGCTGATTACAGAACTTATTACTGAGGCTCTTCCTGGTATGTTTCAAATTGGCATTGCAAGTATGACTACACCTCATTTACGATTTATGGGAACAAAATGCTTGGGAATATTTATACATATGCATGCATATGTACACACGTATGTGTGTATACATACAAAAATATAACCCAATATATGTAAATAATTTTAAAAAAAGGTATGCAGCATATCAAACCTTCTTTGTATCCTTTTAATTTGGGTGACTATATGCCATAACTCTCCAGCACCACTTTCAGTACTTCCTCTAGTTTAGTAAAACAACTCCAACAGCGGGCCTTGTCTCTCCTGTACAATGATGTATTTTCAAAACACAGCACATCGTGTGGTACATGGGAATTACTTAGTGGATCACCCTCATCTGAGCATCTTCTACTTTGAATATCACTGTCAGCCATTTTAAAATTCTGCTCCATGGGGTCAGAAATGGTTTGAGAAGGTGACTTCAATATAGATTTGTTGAAGCAAATAGAGGGAGAAAGATACCCACATCCTTCCCATGGTTCTAAGGCCTCTGACTACATCTGTTGCTATTGTCCCAGACCCTCTCTTCAGTCTAGATGCCACTGACCTCTCTGCTTCTCCAAATAAGCCTATGGCTTAGCCTTATCCCATCTGGATAAGGTTCCTCAGATATGCAAATGGCCTATACCCTCACTTCATTCCAGTCTCTGCT
Organism: Lontra canadensis; assembly: GCF_010015895.1. Lineage (NCBI taxonomy): Eukaryota > Metazoa > Chordata > Mammalia > Carnivora > Mustelidae > Lontra > Lontra canadensis. The sequence continues at coordinate 1,776,306 of NW_022631012.1, read as the reverse complement.
TACGAATCACCTTATCAGAGAGAACTTCCTGACTACCTACTTAAATAGTATATTGTGCTACTTTTATTTTTCTTTATTGTACTTATGACAATAAGATATCTTAAATACTTTCTTTTTGTCTCATGCACACAAACACAAGAATGAGAGCTTTATGAGAAGAGTTTATCAGACTTATTGATTGTCCCACTGCTTAAATTATTGTGTAGAAAATAGGAGATTTTCAAAAAAGCATTTGGTGAATGAATACATGAAGTGAGTTCTTCAAATCCATGTCAACCAATTATTGTTTTGTATTTTTCTATTTAACATAATGGACTTTTTAAAATTATTAGCATAATGTATTATTTGCTTCAGGGGTACAGGTCTGTGAATCATCAGACTTACACAATTCACAGCACTACCATAGCACATACCCTCACCAATCTCCATAACTCAGCCAACCTATCCCCCTTCCACCCCCCAGCAACCCTCAGTTTGTTTCCTGAGATTAAGATTCTCTTATGGTTTGTCTTCCTCCCAATCCCATCTTGTTTCATTTTTTCCCTCCCTACTCCCACGGCTCCCCACCATGACTCTCAAATTCCTCATATCAGGGGCGCCTGGGTGGCTCAGTGGGTTAAAGCCTCTGCCTTTGGCTCAGGTCATGATCCCAGGGTTCTGGGATCAAGCCCCACATCGGGCTCTCTGTTCAGCAGGGAGCCTGCTTCCCCCTTTCTCTCTGCCTGCCTCTCTGCCTACTTGTGATCTCTCTCTGTCAAATAAATAAATAAAATCTTTAAAAAAAATTCCTCATATCAGAGAGATCATAAATTCCTCATATCAGAGAGATCATTGCCTTTCTCTGATTAACTTATTTTGCTTAACATAATACCCTCTAGTTCTATCCATATCATTGCAAATGGCAAGATTTTGGGGTTTTGATGGCTGCATAGTATTCTAGTATGTGTGTGTGTGTGTGTGTGTGTGTGTGTGTGTGTAATCACTTCTTCTTTATCCACTCATCTGTTGATGAACATCTAGGTTCTTTCCATAGTCCGGCTACTGTGGACATTGTTACTGTAAACATATGGGTGTACGTGCCCCTTTGGGTCACTACATTTGTATCTTTAGGGTAAACATCCAGTAGTGCGATTACTAGGTCATAGGGTAGCTCTATTTTCAACTTTTTGAGGAACCTCCATACTGTTTTCCAGAGTGGCTGCACCAGCATGCATTCCTACCAAGAGTGTAGGAGGGTTCAGCTTTCTCTGCATCCTTGCCAACATCTGTCATTTCCTGACTTGTTAATTTTAGCTATTTGGCTGGTGTGAGGTGGTATCTCACTGTGGTTTTGATTTGTATTTCCCTGATATCAAGTGATGTTGAACACTTTTTCATGTGTTTGTTGGACATTTGGATGTCTTCTTTACAGAAATGTCTGTTCATATCTCCTGCCCATTTCTTGATTGGATTGTTTGTTCTTTGGATGTTGAGTTTCCTAAGTTCTTTATAGATTTTTGATACTAACCCTTTCTCTGATATGTCATTTGCAAATATCCTCTCCCATTCTCTCAGTTGTCTTTTGGTTTTATTGACTATTTCATTTGCTGTAACACAGTGGACTTTTCTGTATACTGTCTTTGTAATTAAATCTCTGTGTATGAAAAATTTTTGAAACAGGAACAACTTTGATTTATTAAAACCTGTGCTAATAAGTAGTACAAGTTCTCAGTATATTTTGATGCTACTGAAAATAATTTAATAAATTATTAAATTATCTTACAAAAATAAAATTTAAGTAGTTTATAAAACCACCCATGTATCCAAAGATTCCCTAATCTATTTGAGAGGATAAACACAATTTTTTGTAGTGTCAGTAGACTTTGATAATAATTTGTATTATTTATTTTGCTAGAAGATTCATATAAACCTGAATTTTGCACTGTGAATCACTTTCTCCAAATTAAATGCCCCCACAGAGCTATGCACAAAAGCACCAAATCAAGTGGACAGAATCTAGGAGTTAGGATGATGCAGAGTTCTGACTGGAGGCAAACTGGAACAATAACTAGCCCTCTTGGGTGTGTGAGAAAAGAGGAAATAAAAGAGAGGTTATTAAAAAGGTACTCTCATTCATAGAAAATCATTCTAGTAATCAATTTTAACATGTAAAGGAGAAAAGAAAGGCAGACAGGCAGAGGCTGCTGAAAGCAGTCCATATCTTCATATATTCATGAGCTCAGGACTTAAGGAAACAGTGAAGTTATACATGGCTTTGACCCTCCAACATGTTTTGGCCTACATGCTAGTGAAACTGCTGTATTTATTGTCCTGGATGCTGATAAATCAAGTTAGTAACTTCTCTTACTGTAAGGAGAAATGAAAAGGAGGTGTCTTTCTGCACTAAAAGATAACATGGACACATTATTCAATAAACTATAATGATAAATATAAAGCAGGAAGTAGTAAGCACTAAGAGAAAATAGTGAGGCTTTGTAGTCCTGTAGGAATATAGAGAACAGGTCCTCACTTTTTCTGGACAGACAAGGGAGAAGACATAACAAAGAAGGTAGGGCTAGAGATGGGCCTTTACTTTTGAGTAGAATTTGGATTGCCCAGGGCGCAGGAAGGCATTAATTCTTAGATGAGCACATATGAGCCCTGAAGCAGAAATATGCAAAAGACCAATGAGTAGACAAGGTTAGTTAAACTATATTGTTCTCACTATTTATTTTTTCTCTGATATATTTTATATTAAATTAGTTAATAATAAACAATTCTATCTCATATATTTGTAAAGAGAAATCTATATTCAGCATACCTTATTTATTTATTTATTTATTTATTTTTAAGGATTTCATTTATTTATTTGACAGACAGAGATCACAAGTAGGCAGAGAGGCAGGCAGAGAGAGAGAGGGGGAAGCAGGCTCCCTGCTGAGCAGAGAGCCCGATGCAGGGCTCGATCCCAAGACCCTGGGATCATGACCTGAGCCGAAGGCGGAGGCTTTAACACACTGAGCCACCCAGGTGCCCCTATCTTTAACATACTTTAAAAAGTTTTTGAATAATTATATACACACATTACAGAATTCAGGAGAAATAAAATGCTAACAGTAAAAAGATAGTTTTTCCCTCTTTCCTCTCCACCAACTATGCAGTTGTTTTATTTCCGGAAATATCACAGGATGCTTTATTTTAAGTTTCCAAAAATAGCCATATAATTCTTTGATGATTCTATAGCAACAATGAACATATACAGGAAATATATGGGCTAGATATATTTCCATCTCCTAGGGTTATTTTATAGAAACCACTGCCAGACAGCATTATCTTGGTCTTATTATTTCTTTCTTTTAATTTTTTTTTTCAGTTTCAAGTTTTTCTATAATTTCCAGTTAGTTAACATACAGTGTAATATTAGCTTCAGGTATAGGATTTAGTGATTCATCACTTACATACAACACCCAGTGCTCATCACGATGAGTGTACTCCTTAATACCATCACCCGTTTAGCCCATCTCCTGCCCATTTCACCTCCAGCAACCCTCATTCTCTATACTTAAGTGTCTGTTTTATACTTTGCCCCCATCTTTTTTATTCCTCCTCTGTTCATTGGTTTTGTTTCTTAAATTCCACATAAGTGAAATCATATGGTATTTGTCTTTTTCTGACTGACTTACTTTGCTTAGCACAATACTCTCTTGTTCCATTTACATTGTTGCAAATGGTAAGATTTCATTCTTTCTTATGGCTGATTAATATTCCATTGTGTGTGTGTGTATATGATATATACGATATCTATATCTATAGATATATAGACATATCTATATGTCTATATATCTATATATAGATATATGGACATATATATATCTATATATAGATATATAGACATATAGATATGTCTATATATCTATAGATATAGATATCGTATATATCATATATACCACATCTTCTTTATCCACTCACCACTTGATTGACATTAGGGTATTATTGTAATTTGGGTATTATTGATAATGCCACCATAAACATCTGGATGAATATATCTCTTTGAATAAGTATTTTTTTATACTTTGGGTATGTACCTAGTAGTGCAATAACTGGATAATAGTGTAGTTCTTTTTCTTATCTTTTTGAGGAACCTCCATACTATTTTCCAGAGTGGCTGTACCAGTTTTCATTCTGCAGAAGATTTTCACCTTGGTGAAACCCAGTAGTCCATTTGTTTCTTTTGTTTCCCTTGCCTTCAGGGACATGTCTAGTAAGAAGTTACTATGGCCAAGTCGAAAAGGTTCCTGACTGTGTTCTTCTCTAGAGTTTTAATGGTTTCCGGTCTCATATTTAGGTATTTTATCCCCTTTGAATTTATTTTTGTGTATGGTATAAGAAAGTTCTGCATGTGGGTGTCCAGTTTTCCCAACACCAATTGTTGAAGAGACTGTCTTTTGTCCATTGGCTATTCTTTCCTGCTTTGTTGAAGATTAGTTGACCATACAGTTGGGGGTCAATTTCTGGGTTCTCTATTCTGTTCTTTTGATCTACGTGTCTGTTTTTGTGCCAGTACCATATTGTCTTGATCACTACAGCTTTGTAATATAGCTTGAAAATTGGAATCGTGATGCCAAAGATCTCCATCTTTGCTTTTCTTTTTCAAGATTGCTTTGACTATTCAGGGTCTTTTGGCATACAAATTTTAGGATTCTTCTAGCTCTGTGAAAAATGCTGGTAGTATTTTGATAGGAATTGCATTACATGTGTAGATTGCTTTGGGTAGTATAGATATTTTGACAATGTTTGATCTTCCAGTCCATGAGCATGGATCCTTTCTTTTTTTCTTTTCATTAAGTCTAGCAAGGCATTTTTCAATTTTATTAATTCTTCCAAGAACCAGGTCCTAATTTCATTGATCTGTTCTATAGTTTTTGTTTATTTGTTTCTGTACCAGTTATTTCTCTCCTAATTTTTATTATTTCCCTTCTTCTGTTGTCTTTAGGATACATTTGCTTTTCTTTTTCTACCTTTAGGTGTAAGGTTAGGTTGTGTATTTGAGACTTTTCTTGTTTCTTAAGGAAAGCCTGCATTGCTATATACTTTCCTGATATGATGGCCTTTGTACCTTTGCTGCATCTCAAAGGCTTTGGACTGCTGTGTTTTCATTTTCATTTGTTTCCATGTATTTTTCATTTATTTTTCTTTAATTTCTGATTAACCCATTCATTTTTAGTAGGATGTTCTTTAACCTTTATGTATTTGTGGCCTTTACAATTTTTTTCTTGTGGTTGACTTCAAGTTTCATACTGTTATCAGATAATATGCATGGTATATCCCCAACCTTTTTGTATTTGATGAGGCCTGATTTGTGACACAGTATATGATCTATTCTGGAGAATGTTCCTTGTGCACTCAAAAAGATGTATATTCTGCTGCCTGAGAATAAAATGTTCTGAATATATCTGTTAAGTCTATATGGTCCAATGTGTCATTCAAAGCCATTGTTTCCTTGTTGATTTTCTGCTTGGATGATCTGTCCACTGTTGTAAGTAAGATGTTAAAGTTCCCTACTGTTATTATATTATTATCAATGGGTTTCTTTATGTTTGTTATCACTTGTTTTATATATCTGGATGCTCCCAAGCCAGAGGCATAAATATTTACAATTATTATATCTTCTTGTTGGATAGACCCCTTTATTATGATATAGTGCTCTTCCTCGTCTCCAGTTACACTCCTTGGTTTAAAATTTAGTTTGTCTGATATAAGTATGGCTATTCTGGCTTTCTTTTGACATCTATTAGCATGATAGATGCTTCTCCATCCCTATCTTTCAATATGCAGTTGTCTTTAGGCCTAAAATGAGTCTCTTGTAGGCAGTATATAGATGGGTCTTGTTTTTTTATTCATTCTGATACCCTATCTTTCTATTGGAGCATTTAGTCCATTTACATTCAGAGTGATTACTGATGGATATGTATTTAGTGCCATCGTTTTACCTGTAAAGTTATTGTTTGGGGGGACTTTCTTCATTCCTTTCTAGTTTGTCACCTTTGGTCTTTCTTTCCCATTCATGAGTCCCTTTTAATATTCTTGCAGGGCTGTTTTAATGGTCATGTATTCCTTTAGTTTTTGTTTATCTGGGAAATGCTTTATCTCTCCTATTCTTAATGATAGTCTTGCTGGATAGAAAATTCTTGCCTGCATTTTTTTCACATTCAGCACATTGAAGATATCACGTCACACTTCTTGTCTGTCAAATTTCTATGGAGAGATCTGCTGTTAACCTTATTTGATTTCTCTTGTAAGTTAGGGACATCTTTTGTCTTGCTGTTTTTAGGATTTTTTTCTTTATTTATATTTTTGCAAACTTAACTATAATATGTTTTGGTATTGTTCTGCTTTTGTTGATTTTAATGGTAATTCTCTGTGCCTCTTGAATTGGGTATCTGTTTCCTTCCCCAGATTAGAGAAGTTTTTTAGCTATAGTTTCCTCAATTAAACCTATACCCCCATTTACCTCTATTCTTCTTCTAGGACTCCTGTGATACGGATGTTACTGTGTTTATGGAGTCACTGAGTTCCCTAAGTCTACTTTTGTGACCCAAGATTTTTCTTTCCCTCTTTTGTTCATCCTTATTATTTTCCATATTTCTATATTCTATATCACTTATTCATTCCTCTGCTTCTTCCATTCTTGTGATCATTACATCTAATTGGTTTTGAATCTCAATTATCATATTTTTCCTTTCAGCCTGTCTAGTTTTGAGGCTCTTATCTATGTGGTAAGCCTTTCCCTGATGTCTTCTGTACTTTTCTCAAGCCCAGCTAGTATCCTTATGATTGTTACTTTAAATTCTGAATCAGACACATTACTTGTATATGTTTTGATTAGATCCCTGGTCATGACCTTTTCTTGATTTTTCTTTGGGGATAAAGTCCTCTGTCTTGGCATTTCATCTAGGTCTCTGTCTTCTTTAATATTTTAGGAAAGCTTGTTATGTTTCCTGATCCTGAGAGGAATGGTTTTATGGAGAAGATATCATTTACTTTCCAGGGTCTTGTGCTTTAGGAAGTATCTGTTGTGTATGCTGCATGCAGTCTGCAGCTGTATTTTGACTGCTCAGTCCTCAAGTCAGTCCTTTGCAGGGTTCCTCCTTACCTTCAGTGGGGAGTGTTTGGACCTTGGCAGACTGTGTGAGTTTTAACAAGGCATATTTTGATTTGCTTGCTAAAAGAGACCTGATACTATTTATGCTAGAATTGAAGCTTTGTTGAACTCTATGGTCAATAGACATGGTGGATGCATGGTTTTGTGCTGGTTTTCTGGGGAAGGGACCCATTGCACTGGTTCTTAGGCACACTTACCAGTGAAAAGGAATACTAACAAAGTGTGGGGGATATGGGAGTGTGGCACTTGATGTAAGAAGATTCAGCAGCCAGTGTTGGTGCTGTGTTATTTACTGTACTTTATGCTGAGGTGCGAGGGAGAGAAATGGCACTAGCCAGCTCTTTTGTCTCAGGAGAGGCAATGCCATCACTGTCAGATGAGCTCCAAAACATGAGAACTGTCTCTCCTGTCTCTCCCATGGTATTCCAAGCAATCCTCCATCCACAGGCTACCTGCTTGCCTTTTCTATAGGAACACTGCAGAACATTTAGGTCTCTATACCAGCCACACCACAGACCTCTAAAACTCTAGTCTTTGAGTGATGATGGTTACAAAAACTCATGAAAATCAGCTCCTCTCATTTTCCCAGTCTATGGGGTTTGGGGAAGTGTTTTCCTTGTGAAATACCCTTGGTGCTCCTCTCTCTTTTTTGTCCTTCTCTCTCCTCTCTCCTCAACCAGGGCTCATTCCCTTCCATAGCACCTATAGTCCATTTCTCACCAAAACTGTATCTCTGCATCTCTTACCTTACATGATGTGGCCTCTTCTCTCCCTTGTTGTGCAGTTTGTTTTGTCAGTTCTCAGATTGATTTATTGGGTATTCAGACTGATTTAATGTTTGTCTAGCTGTGTTTGAGGTATGAAGCAAGCCTAGTGTTCTCCTAGTACTCTGACATCTTAGATCCTCCTCCTTATTTAACATACATTTTAATATAATGATTTAAAAAGACTATTTTATAATATGTATATTTATATCTTAACTTAGAAATACACTGAAATCCTTGGAAAAAAACTATGGTATATGTTAGGTAAATGGTAAAATCAAAACTTCATAAAATGCCTTAATTTTAAACCTTTAAGATACTAGAGTGGTTACAAATGAAGCCAAATAGTTTGTTAGAATACTTCTAAGACAGAAATATCTTTCTCTTTGAGAGACATGTCACACAGTTTGGGAAAAACCTTGCCTCCAAACAACTGTTTTCAAAATCTTCTTAAATTGAGAAAGGCTCAAATTTTCACATTTCTTTAGGGGATATAACATGATTTAAACCATGCCATATTACAACTTGTGAAATTGGGAGAAAATAATTTTAGGATAAGTATATAATTACAGAAGTTTAATAAGACATAGTATAAGAACTTGTCTTCTTAATAATATCAGTTAAATGAAGACAGTTTCTAGTCATTTTTTTCTGCCCCTAGGTATAATTCATACAGACACACAAATCTAAGAATATATAAAAAATAATTTAAATTTATTTTATGATAAAGAGAAACAAAACATAAAGCATTTTTAAAATTGATTTTGAGATCTACGCATACTTACTTTGCATGGGAATCCCAGTGGGAGGAAATGGAACATCTAAAGTTCATCTGTTCAAGGTCATGATAGCCTTGTTAATTGGTCATGCATTATATTCACTCACTCATTCATCACCCATTCATTCACTTAGTGTAGTCTAAACTGCCACCATATGCTAGACATTGTAGCTTGATATTCAAACCCCTTTTAACCTAGCCCTGAACCTTGTCCTTATTTCTACTAAGGCATTGATACTACCAAACTTTTCTGCCACACTCACTGCCTGACTACCTCATTCTCAACGGAATTGGATATCCTGCAAGAGAGAGGCAGGCTGAATTTTGAATCCAGTACCTTGTTTAGTGGCCCATGCTACCTATGCTTTCAGTCTTAGACTAATATTCTAATAAATCAAGTTAACTTTAAAGCAAACAGGTTTGATAAGTCAAGTTAAATTGTGCCTCATATTTCTGGATTGAGATTTCTGACTGCTCACTCTAACATGCCACTGTTCACTTTCCCACAATTAGCTCTCTCTTTTGCCTGGCTCTAGGATCATAATACTGGACAATTCTGGTTTTGCTACTTGACCTATATTTAATGTCTCAATTAAGTATATTTTTGACACTGTGGAGAAGGCATAATATTAAGATCTGCACAGGTTTTAAAAAAAGCTATGTGCAGGGGCACCTGGGTGGCTCAGATAGTTAAGTGTCTGCCTGTGGCTCAGGCCATCATCCTGTGGTCCTGAGATTGAGCTCCACATAGGGGTCCTGACGCAGTGAGGAGCCTGATTCTCCTTCTCCCTCTGCCTCTTTCCCTGCTCATGCTCTCTTTCTGTATCTCTCTGTCTCAAATGAATAAATAAAATATTTTTAAAAAGATATGCATAAAAGTTATGGACATTCCTTAACCACAAAGTCTTTAAATTCTAATAAATGGTATTAACAACAGTATGTAAGTTAAACTCTGTTAAATGCCACCATAGAAGAACTATATATAATTTGAGCAGATTGTAAAAAATATTACAGTGAGAGGGGAAACTATTTTAAATACAAACATTTCACACACTAAGAATTAGCTGACTGAAATGGGAGAAGGAAGGGGTCATAAACCTAGGTAGTTAAGATGATTGTACTATAATATACAAATAGATTAGTGGGAAAAGTGCCTAAGTTGTTTCAAAGGGTTCTTCCAACCCCTTTTTATAATACAAAGTCATCCATGCAAATAATTGCTATGAGTACTTGATAGAACAAATATACATAAAATCAGTAAAGATGTAGAAAACTTGAATAATACTATCAAGAAAATTCCCTAATTGAGATTTATAGACACTATACCCAACAGCAGCAGAATATACATTCTTTTTATGTACATGGAACATCACCAAGTTAGACTGTATATTGGGCCATAAAACAAGATCAACAAATTTTATTTTTTTTAAAGATTTTATTTATTTATTTGACAGAGAGAGAGATCACAAGTAGGCAGGGAGGCAGGCAGAGAGAGAGAGGAAGGGAAGCAGGCTCCCCATGGAGCAGAGAGCCCGATGTGGGGCTCGATCCCAGGACCCTGGGATCATGACCTGAGCCGAAGGCAGAGGCTTTGACCCGCTGAGCCACCCAGGCGCCCCCAAGATCAATAAATTTTAAATGATTTAAGTCATACAGAGTGTTTCTTGTATACAACTGAATTAAAGATAAATCAATAACAGAAAAATATCTGGAATATCTCCAAATATTTTGAAATTGAAAACAAAAACACATTTCAAATAATTCAAAGGTCAAAGAAGGAATCACAAGTAAATTAGAAATAATTTAATTGAATAAAGGAAGAACATATCAAACCTTGTGGGATAAAGTATGATAAGGTTGCAGAATACAAGGTCAGTATGCAAAAACAATCTTATTTCTATATACTAACAAGTTTACACTAACAAATTCTATATGCTAACAAATTTAATTATAGCAAATTTTTAAAACAAAATCAATCTGGGGGTGACTGGGTGGCTCAGATCTTTAAGTGTCTACCTTCAGCATGGTCATGATCTCAGGTTCCTGGGATTAAGCCCCACTCCCTGTGTCTGGGCCTCCTGCTCAGTGGGGAACCTGCTTCTCCCTCTTCCTGCCCTAACCCTACTCAAGCTTTTTCTCTCTCTGTCTCACTCTCTCAAATAATTGAATAAATAAAATCTTAAAAAATAAATAAAAATAAAGCTATCCATAATATCTCCAAAAAATGGAAATTTTAGGTATAAATTAAACCAAAAAAAAATGTGCAGAATCTATATGCTTTAACTATAAAATACCAAAAAAAAAAAAATCCAAGAAGACTTCAATAATTGAGAGACAGACCATGTTCATGGTTTGGGAGATTCAATATAATGAAGTGCAAATTCTTCACAAATCAAAATATAATTTTAATATAATTCCTATCAAATCCTCAGAAATATTGTTTTTTCTTAATGTGGGTAAATAATTCAATTGTGTAAAATGGTGGTGGGAATGGGTGGGGGGTCTTAATATTAGTTATTGAAATAACCAGAGCAAGGTTGCATAGCTAACATGCCAACAATTGCAAAGGTTTAGATGCTGCATCCAAATTTATGCTAGGTACAAGGATGGTTCTGGGTTCTATCATGGGCTGATACTACTGGGACCGTAAGAGAATGACTCCCTTGTCAATGCTTGTTTTGTCGGCCAAATCTCTGCAGATTGGGCCTGGAGAAACTGAGGATACAGTATCCCTCCTTGTTTTCTCATTTCCCAAGAGAGAGTTCCCTCATGTATACCTAGCTATCCTCAGTCTTTTCTCTATATCCACTGTACAAAAGATAAGACCTATATGGAGTCCAGTCTGCAAGAAGCAAAAACAAATGCCAACTGCATGACATCTACATTTGCTTTATCACATGGTGTATTATCACGAGGATTTCAATTTTTGTTTAATCTCTTGTTTTTAAAGCTCTAATTTAAGAAATTCATTTAAGCATACCCTTGATAGAAATGCCTACTGCACATGACCCAATTAATTCTCATCTCTTCATAGTTGATCGACCAAAAAGAATAACATCTTGACTATTATGTCCAAGTAAGATGTGACTAGTAGCAAAAATTATTCTTTTTTAAAAGAAAAAAGATTTATTTATTTATTTATTTATTAGAGAGAGAGAGAGAGAGAGAGAGAGTGTGAGCGCTCAGTGGGGAGGGGCAGGAGAATCTTATGCAGACTCTGTGCTGAACACAGAGCCAGTTGCAGGGCTCGATGTCATGACCCGAAGATCATGACTCAAGCAGAAACTGATTCAGATGCTTAACCAACCGTGCCACCCATGTGCCCCATAGCAAAAATTATTATTGATGAGAGAAATCAAACTCCTATAACCCTGATAGACAGATAAAGAGTTTTAATCATATTGATTAATATGTAGCTGCATTTATAATTTTCAAATTGCTTCCAGACAGTTTTTTTTATTTTATCTTGATTATGTATAAATTGGAGTATATACAATTTAATTATGGTCATGTAAATGGCAGAATTGGTTCATAAGCCAAGTTTAACACTCTTCCTATATAACCTTAGGAAGTAAAGTGTTATTAAACAGTTCTTTAAGCAATATCTAGTGTCAGAAAATAAAAATTACCCAGGATGTTAGAAGAACCATTTATATTGAATAGTTTTTTCCTTGATTCCCATGACTAATGAGTTGTTTTTTTTTGGCCTTATTTGAAAAAGGATTTGATATGGTATGTTCTTTTTATTAGAAATATGTCAAGTCTAAAGTGAGTACTTTCCCTTTTACATTTCTGTATCCTCATCTCTTGTCTTGACATAAGTCATTAGAAATATATATGGTCCCAAATTGCATATTATATAAAAATAATATGCCTAGAAATTTGATTTATATTTACACTTGAATATTACTGTATTTGAATATAGGTGATAAATTTTCTTTCGTTAGAATACTAGATTTAACTAGGAGAAACACCATGTTAAAGGCTGAGATTAATAGCTTTTTTTGCAATTTATCTATTCATAATTTCTCACAGAAGCCACTCCAGAGGTTACCTTATATGGGATTTCTAAAATAGCTGTATAGTTTTGTCATGTGAGGTACTTTTTTGTGATTGATGGAAACAACAAAACTAGTACCATAATAAGGATGGCAGCAGATGGAAATTTTGCTCAGCTTCTTCCTTCTCTAAATTCCCCTGCTCCCACCACGTGTTTGACCTCCTCCCATTCCATTTCTTCATCTGACTCCATATATGTCCCACATCTTTGTCCTCCTGTTTCTCCTCACGTGTCTCATGCTGCTCTGCCAGTTTCTTCTCCCAACACTCCAAATACTGGAGCTGGGACAGTCATGAACCATACACCCAATGGCGACTAGTCTATACTTTAGAGGGATTTAAAGGAGAGCAATACTAAATATAAAATTGGCCTTCCTGGAATCTTCAATGGATAGATTTTAAAGTTTCCTCTTCTGGATAAGTCATTGAACAATAAGAATAAATGGTAAAGTCGATGTAATCAGTAAGTCAGTGGTTCACCAGAGTTGTGGGTAGTACCACTCCCAAATGAACATTTCCATAATTCAGAGTGCCTTTTCTTGTTTCATATATTCATGGGCACAGTTGACATGAAGTGCTCAGGGACAGGCATGCCATACATCTTGCTAAGTAGGGCAGTCCTGAACAATGAGAAAACTTTTGTGTACCATATGACTTCCAAATGTCCCTATGTAGATTGATGAAGTTTAAAGAAAAAAAAAATTTAATATCCTTTTTACATTTTATTTTTCACTAGAAATCCAACTCCATATTGAGAGTAAACACAAAGCATTACTTACAGAATTTTAGTACATACTATTTTTCAGGAATGCAACTACTTTGTAAATCAAGGGAATATTTTACTAAATTGTTATCAACACTTTACCAAAAGTTGTTCACTATTGCAGAAAATTACTTACTGGCAATAAGACCACTAGAACTTGAGTCTCCTAGGTAGTACAATTTAATAATTGGCATTCATAGCAGTGACAACCATGTAATTCTATACGTAGGTGTGAGCTTCCTGGCTCCATCATTATGTATCGTAATGTGGTTGGGCCTGAGCATTTATTTTTGAAAAACACATTATTTTGTTACAAATTACATACTTTGTTTCTTTTTCCAGTACTATTAGGCCAGTATATTGATTTTTAAAGATGATTATTATATTTAATTTTATTTCATTATAGTAGATGTTTGTTTTTCAAAGGGACTACTGGATCTCAGAATTAAGAATGATGTAATCAAATGGACTAATACTAACCAGTAGGTACAAAAATTACATAGTAAGTTATTTTGCTGAACATGAGTAGTACTAATTGTATAAGCCTGAAATCAAGATTTGTTGGGAATAATTGATACACAAATATGCATCAACTGATATTTATATCATGTATAAATGATGCTATATGTAAATGATAAAACAAAGTTGCATTAAAATTGGCCTTATAATACGGATTCTAATAGGCATATGAATCCTCCTTATCAACTTTCAGCAGTGCTGACCAGTCATGTAATGAAAATGGATGGCACCTGAATGAGAAAACAATTATGTGGCTATCTGAAGGAGGGTGGCCATAACCCAAAGGATGAACAAAATACTTCAAGCAAAACTAACAGCAACATAATGAGCTAAGAAGTGACAGGCACAAGCATGAGCAGATCATCTTGGCTTGAAGCAAGCAGAGTTTGAGCTGCTTCACTGCCTCATTTAAACAGAAGAGTGTGCTCAGCATGAAACTAAGAGACAGCTTACAGAGAATGACACCCTGTGGGTAACAGCTGCTGCTAACACCCAAAGGACAGAATATATAGAAGCCATATTTATTTATTTTTGCAATTTGGTGAAGAAGTGATTGCCTGACATGAATCAGCCTTTTCTGACCCACACTTATGGAGAGAAAGCACCAAGGTCAATAGCCCAATCATACAGTGCAGAAAATACTGCCATATTTATATAATTTTGTGGAATAGATGGAAGTAATTTTAACAAGACTATTGTGAATGTATCATTTGCATAAGTATAAATAATTTGCTGATTATGGTTGTTCTTAAGAAAAACAGACATTTAGGTGCGCCTGGGCTCAGTCGGTTAATCGTCTGCCATCAGCTCAGGTCATGATCTCGGGGTCCTAGGATGGAGCCCTGCTTTGGGCTCCCTGCTCCACAGGGAACCTGCTGCTCCCTCTCCCACTACCTTCTGCTCCCCATGCTTGTGCTCTCCCTCTCTGTCTCTATCTGACAAATAAATAAAATAGACATTCAAAACTAAACACCCGAAAGCATAATTTTAATGGCATTTCCCTAGAGCCTATACTGCATTCAATCCCAATTTTTATTCTGAAAATTGTACCAATATAGAGTTCAGGCCAGGACAAAGCCAAAACACAGAGGACATCCAACTTTAAGTGAGAGAAATATTGACTCCATAAACATCTATATCACTATTTAAGAAAGATATGTTTAACAGAAAAACCATGATTTCTCATATAAAAAAAAATTTCTCATATAAAATGAGAAAATAAAAATTTTCTCATATAAAATAGGTTTTATTTAAGAAGCCAAGAATAAAGTATAGTAAAAAAAAATAATAGTATGTGCTTCTTATTGAAATGCTGGTAGTTTTAAATTTTTGACATGAATAATTGGATATGTCATATGTGAATCTACCAAGGAATAAAATAGAGGTCATAAAATGTAAAGACATGCTAGGACTTATTTATAACCTCATAAAACAAAGTGGCAGTTTTAATATCTTAAGCTGGCCCCTTTACTGTATTTGTGTATGGGTCCTCACTAAAAAGTCCTGTCCCTTATTTGAACATATCACAAATGAGAGGAAAAGAACATAAGGTAGATGATGGACACAAATGTCATTCTGTTTATAACTCTCATTTTAAGTTGGCGACAGTCTGTCATACAACCAAGGTGATGATATATCTTTATAATAATCTGTAGGGTGCTGAAGAACTCTTCCAACAATATTTAGATCTAAACAAATTAGTTTTTGATGCAATATCGCCAGATGGAGGTTAAGAAAAGTTAGTGCAATCTGGTGTTTTAAAATAAACACGTGTGTCCTTTTTTCAAACTTGGTTTGATATATGTTTCACAGACAATGGTTTTATTTAAAAGCATTAATATAGTTCAGTGTTTGTGAGGTGTTATGGGAGGAGGTATGCGTAGCCGTTGTGGTGGTGGTAAAATGCAGTGACACCTAATATAGAATATAGTGTATAATTCTTTGTAATAATGGTGAAGAACATACTGGGTGACATATTTAATGGCCTAGTAAGTGAATGACCAAGAAAAGAAGAAATTAGGGGTACCTGTTGGCTCAGTCACTTAAGCGTCTGCCTTCAGCTCAGGTTATGATCCCACTATCCTGGGATCCAGCTGTGCTTGGGCTCCCTGCTGAATGGGGAGCCTGCTTTCCCTCTCCCTCTGCCCCTTCCTGCTGCTTGTGCTCGCGCTCTCTCTCAAATAAATAAATAAAACCTTAAAAAAAAAAGAGAGAGAGAGAGAAAACTTAAAGATAGAGGACATTGAATAAATGAAATGAAGGTAAGAAAACAGATTCTTAAAATGTTTTTCAAAATCTGCTACATCAAATCATTACCATGATATTTAATCCTTTCTGACCAACAGGATGATCACAGTTTCATTAACCTGTTAATTACAGGTCAAACATGAGATTTTTTAAATAAATTATGTCTCTCTTAATCCAGCTATTATTTTAGATATTTCAGAGAGAGACAATAAGTTACCTTAAGTTGCTTAGAAAACAAGGTACAAATAGAAAATATTTACTGTTATTACTATTAAAACATCTGCTTCCATTCACCCAATCTGAGACAGACCTTACTGATTTGCTTACACATTCATGGCTACTTTTATTAAGTGCCCTATAGTCTAAATTTTGCTTTTCATATTGTACTTACAATACAAAAGAAATTAAAATGGATACACTTTGTTTAAAGAAATTAAAATGGTTACACTTTGTTTAAAGATATCAGTGGAGCTCAATTATTTCCATAAGAAAGAACAGACCCAAACACAATTACTTAATCATACAATTTAAAGGTTATTGCAAGGTCCTGCAAACCTTGAATATTTATTTTCCCAGCAGTTTACCATTTTATATATTTCTTATATGAACTAAAATTCCTGCAATTAGAATAACATTTTTAGGGTATAGAATAAAGGGCATTTTGTGGTTTTTATACAGTATTTTTATGATATTTAGAAGATAGCTATTAAAACTGTGCTCTGGTGGAATGGGCCCAAGAGAAAAGGAAGGGAGGATGTTTGTTTAAAGGTAACGTTCTCATGCATCCTTCTTATTTCATTAGCATGGATTAATTTATTAAATTAGCCAGTTGCTCACCAAAGCCTTGCCTAAGAATTATGAGGTCAAAAAGCCCTAAATATAAATGTGGCTTTATAAGTGTGTTAGAAACAAAGGCAAAACCCTTAGGGGCATAGACTTTTGTTAGGTGGGTTTCCATCCAGAGCCCAGGGAAGCCTCGAGGAAGCATAAAGTTGTCAGGGAAAACAGATCCAGAGTTTGAGAGGGCCTTAGTAATATTCATGTTATATTGTATAAAAGACTGATTTCACTCCTCCAGCTTCTCTCTCTCTCTGCCGTGAATAACATTTATGAAATTACTTTTAACCATGTGACAAATATATTTATAAATACTGTATGTGAATCCCTGCCAACAAGTCAGGTGTGGAAGAAATATTCATTTGCTTGTTTTCTAGAAGTCAAGATAATTTGGACTTGACCTCTTTCTCATGAGTCTACCTAGAAATTCTGCCTTAGTCATTTTTAACACATCCCTTCCCTTGAATTGTGCTAAGGTTCCAAGACCTTACTCAGCAGTAGTAATAAGGAGGCTTTCCTAGTCACTGGTTATCAGACTACTGCTGAGATGCTCAATGCCCCAGTTTAATGGTGATGTGTGTTACTTTGGTGTTGTGCATGGAATAGTTTTGGACAAAGAGCCTGGGACCCAATCTCCCACATGAGCCATGAGACCGTGTATGAGATATGGCCACTTTCTCTGGCAGTGCAATGGAGTGATACAAAATTCTTTCCTTCTCACAGAGCCTCACAAGCATCTAAACCCCCTTCCCGATTCAAGGGAATCCCTGTCACTCCTTTTTTTTCGTTTTTCCTTAGAAGTTTTCCAACAGCTTCTTCTTCCCTTCAGACATACTAGCTTGAGTTTAAAGTTTTACAAATGATAAGTAATACCTTTAATTCCAATTAGTTCCTGCTCTCTGTCCATGCAACATTCTAAAGGCAAGGAATTACATAAGTTGTCTCCCTGGGGAAGACTGGGGAAATACCAGTAATTTAAGTGTGACTTAATATTTCAATAAATTATACTGTTATAGAGAAAAAGCTTCATTATGGGGAAGACTGGGGAAATACCAGTAATATAAGTGTGACTTAATATTTCAATAAATTATACTGTTATAGAGAAATAGCATCATTCTCTATAACATATACTGTTATAGAGAAATAGCTTTGATATCACCAGACACACTGATAATAAAGAAATCCATTTCAAAATACAATTTTAAACAAATACCTAATTGCTAAATTCTGACCAAAAAAATTTAGTCTGATTTGTATATCATTTGCATAAATATTTTATAGACACGGAAAGTAAATCATATTTAAGACCTTATAATTGATGTATTTTAATTATCGAAGATATAAAATTATACAAAATCAAGGCTGTTAGGAAAATCTGGAATGTATAGTCACTGTACTCAGTATAAAGAGATACTGAATAAAGACAGCTATATTTTAGCCATTAAATCAGAGGTACTTAAGATGAGAGTAATGAGGAAACTCTCCTACCAGTTATTCCCAAGCTCTTTGCCCTTTCTAGTTTTGCTTTTTTTTTTTTTTTTTTTAAATATATTTTATATTTTTGTTTGGTGGGTAGAAAGCTCTAGGGTCTGGAAAAAGAGAACATCCTTTAGGCCTTTAGGTAAACAAAAATTGGACTGATTGAGAAAAAAAAAGATCTCTATTTAAATTGTGTTTACCATTTCCAGTATTTTCATTTCTAGGGAGGATATTAATAAAGAAATGTATCCTGACTTAGGAAGTTCAAACTGGGTTTAATTGTATTCCTTTTAGAGTTTCATGCAACCTCTGCCAAAAATCCCCATCTTTCACTCGTGCTTTCACTTAGGATTTATTATAGGATTTATTATAGGATTTATTAAAGAGTAAGAAGAGAATAGTAAGACACACCAGGGACAGGAATGAGAGAACACAGATGTCCATTCACCTTCAGATAATAAAAATGACTCTGAGAAGTATCACCATAAGAGGACTGTGTGTGTGTGTGTGTGTGTGTGTGTGTGTGTTTTAAACTCAGAAAGGTTAGTCATACACAGCAGAAAGAGAGAGACTAATGGGGAACTGGATTTCCAAAAATAAACTCATTTCATCCTTTCATACCAAGCCACTCTGGACAGAAGATGGTAGCAAAAACAGGATATATAAAGTTTTGAGGAACATTGTGTACTAGACATGTTGTAACACAGCTAAAGGTCCCCTGATAGGCTTACAATATTTCCCCACATTTTCTTTACCTGTTGTTCTAGCCTCATTCAAACATTTAAAAATGATTATTTTTACTGACAATTTAAAGTAGAAAATTTAATTTAATTTAATTTTAATTTAATTTAATTTTTATCAAAGTGTAGTTGACATAACCATGTTATATTTGTTTCAGGTGTACAGCACAATGATGTTCCAGTTCTGTGCATTACTCAGTGTTCAGCACAGGAAGTGTGGTCACCATCTGTCATCATGCAACATTTTTACAATATTATTGATTATATTCCCTGTACCGTACTTTTCATCCTTGCAACTTATGTATTTTATAACAAAGCCTGGACATCTTTTTTTCTTAAGATTTTATTTATTTATTTGTCAGAAAAAGAGAGAGAGAGAGAG